>NC_092102.1:34996913-35296913 GCF_045679555.1 Salvelinus alpinus | reverse complement strand
CTAGCTGCGATGTCATCTGTCAGAGCAGTCATCCTTCAGGGTCTCTATGCTGCTACCTACTGATATGTCATCTCTCAGTGCATCTCTCAGTGCATCTCTCAGGAAAAGTGGGGGTGTATAAAGGAACCACATTAGGAGAAGTGGGGATTTCCAAAATAGTCTTTAAAAACACTAGAAACGCTGGAATTCCATAACAACTAGAACCACCATGGCTTGATATTTCAATTATTATTATTTTAAATATTCAATAATAAATAATACATTGTAAAATGAATGTGTGCTCTTATAAGTTAAGGCAGCTAACGTTAGCTACCATTTACCTTTACGAAAACGTAACGTTACATACATGGCTACCGGTAGGTAACGTTCAAAGACACAACTCACACAACTTTGTGGGCTATACTCGGCCTTGTCTCAGGATGGTAAGTTGGTGGTTGAAGATATCCCTCTTGTGGTGTGGTGGCTGTGCTTTAGCAAAGTGGGTGGGGTTATATCCTGCCTGTTTGGCCCTGTCAGGGAGGTATCATCTAATGGGGCCACAGTGTCTCCTGACCCCTGCTGTCTCAGCCCCAGTATTTATGCTGCAGTAGTTTATGTGTCGGGGGGCTAGGGTCAGTCTGTTATATCTGGAGTATTTCTCCTGTCTTATCCGGTGTCCTGTGTGACTTTAAGTATGCTCTCTCTAATTCTCTCTTTCTCTCTCTCGGAGGACCTGAGCCCTAGGACCATGCCTTAGGACTACCTGGCATGATGACTCCTTGCTGTCCCCAGTCCACCTGGCCGTGCTGCTGCTCCAGTTTCAACTGTTCTGCCTGTGGCTATGGAACCCTGACCTGTTCACCGGACGTGCTACCTGTCCCAGACCTGCTGTTTCAACTCTCTAGAGACAGCAGGAGCGGTAGAGATACTCTCAATGATCGGCTATGAAAAGCCATTTACTCCTGAGGTGCTGACCTGTTGCACCCTCGACAACTACTGCGATTATTATTTGACCATGCTGGTCATTTATGAACATTTGAACATCTTGGCCATGTTCTGTTATAATCTCCACCCGGCACAGCCAGAAGAGGACTGGCCACCCCTCATAGCCTGGTTCCTCCATGGGTTTCTTCCTAGGTTTTGGCCTTTCTAGGGAGTTTTTCCTAGCCACCGTGCTTCTACACCTGCATTGCTTGCTGTTTGGGGTAGGCTGGGTTTCTGTACAGCACTTTGATATATCAGCTGATGTAAGAAGGGCTATATAAACAAATTTGATTTGATTAGAATTTTTTGCAGAACTGAAATTCCATACTGTCATCTGTGCAGACCATGAGTAACATCCGATAACCCAAACGATGTCTTGAGTGGCACCTTTCGCACCCCACTTCGCCATATATGGTTCCTTTCAAAACATCCACTCCTTTCAAAAGCCCCTCTTTTCCTGAGGTGCACTGCACTGAGATTCCATATCAGTAGGTGGCAGTATAGAGACCCTGAGGGATGAGTGCTCTGAGAGATGACGTCGCAGCTGGATCCATCTCGGCTTCTACCTCTTGTAACGTTGCCCGCAGTAACATAGTCCTCTCTTGTTAACTAGCCCAATTATGATCTACGCTGCTTATCTCTGTTTCTGTGCCCTCCTTGCTTTGAAACAGTCTGTCGGCTGTATGATTCACGTGGTAAGTCCTTCACGTTATTGTGATTATTAAAACCTCTCTGACACCATGTAGTATTATTTCAAATAAGGAGGCACGACAAGGTTCAAGCTTCAGCATGTCTACTAGCCGATGCTGTGCATGTCATACATAGGTACGGATACCCACAAGGGACATCCTACTACAGTACTCTTCCTCACTGAAAGCTAATTCTAGAGATTATCAATATAACAATATAACACGGATATACACACTGCCTTTATGTAAGTTATATAATCTGCAAAGAGGTCAGAACCTTTATGGCACAGGAGGTAGTTGTTCTACTCACCTCAACCATATCCTCATAGAAAACGTAGTGGAGTTTTGAGTGAGTCTCTTTCCTCTCCCACCAGCCAGTCACATGGTCATACCAGGGACCAAACACCACTGAGGAAAGCAGCCATTTGGACATGAGAGGATGTTAGAGAGATAGATAGAGATGCAAATATAGTCAGCAAAAACACTGATCAATAAGCCAGAATCACAGAGCCTTATCAACATCTGTACTGTGCTATCTCTTACTCATTGTAATTGATTTGTTCACAGACTCATTCATTCACTTGTTTATTCTCTCATTCACTCACTCTTTCCATCCATGAATCTCTGTAAGAAGTTCTTCCAGTCTCCTGGCTCTGGGTCGGCCTGGTTCATGCGGTCAAAGTGGAAATAAGACACTGCATTGTCCTTGGCATTACGGGCCACATACACTACCTACAGAGAGAGAGAGAGAGACATCGTTGCAATTACAACATTACTTGATGTAAGAGTATATTATTTAATTATACAACGTATAATTAACTACATCCCATCCCATGGAAGGATGAAATTGTATGAATAAATTCATCAAAAGAAAGTTTTTTAATGAAAATTTGTCAACCCGTTGTATAAAAGTGATAATGCCCTCGAAGCCAGTGTTTGGAGGATATATTGGTACAGTTTGCCGGACCTCGACTTCATCTCGGGCCTAACAACACCCATGTCAATATATCCTCCCAACACCGGCTTCTCGGGCAATATCACTTAAACAAACCACACAGAAGGAAATGGAAGAGGAAAAAATGAGGACAACAAACACTGATTACAAAGACTGGATTTCTATAGAGTCTTCGCAATCCACACGGAGACACACGCTGGTTCTAGAGAGTTTTGCAAAGGTTAGTGTATTGTGTAATGCTGCCCTCCATTGGGGATTCACACAAATTGTGTCATTAATTAAGTTCACTTACTGGTCAAAAAGCAGCAAAGGAGGTTTGAGGATGCATAAATGTTAACCATATGCTACACCAGCAGACATGAGTGGAGTCATATTCACAGACTACACAGACAACAAGCAGAGAGAGAGAAATTTACATATAATGTACCCTGCAGTTCTGCTCCCAGAAGGACTTGGGCACCAACTGGACTGGGAGGTGAGTCTTGATGAGGCGAGGAGAGGTGGATAACTTGTCTGCCAGCTCCGTTCCTATGTGTACAGAGGGGTGGGGATCTGAATAGGTTACTTTTTGGAGATAAGGATGATTTTTACAGTAAAACTGCTTATTGTCATGTAGCTGGAATATGTGAATAGCACAACTTCTCACAGTATAAGATTTCAAGTCATTCAAAAAGTCCAACTTCGTGACAGTAAAAAGGCTGTTGATGAGGACTTAGGTTATTGTATTGTGTGTGGTGTTTTCCGGATTCTGTTTTCAAGCATGACAAAGATTTGATCTACACAGACTCGGATGTGTCTTTTAAGTGCAGAGTCATTGTCAGCTGATCAGTTATTTATTTGGAGTACACAGTGCCCTTCACACTTTATTGATGTGTAATCAAGATAAAGGCTTCACAGTGTGTAGAGTTATATCAGGGTTGTATTCTAACCTGGAGGGAGAATATGGAAGTCACTCTCCAGGAATGGCACTCTCTCATAGATAGGTAGTGAAGTCTGACGCTCAGGGGCTGTCTGACCAAAATACAGCAGGTCTAGAATGTAGGAGACCCATGTGGTACCTGGGAGAGAGAAAGGGGGAGAGAGAAAGAGGGCGGAGAGAAGATGGAGAAATGGGGAGAGAGAAAGAGGGAGAGAGAGGCATGTCAACGAGCTGCGTCTCTGGTCATCCAATTATCCCTACAAAATGTCGGCAACACACAAACACAGACCTGCTTTGGGGTAAGTGGCGATGAGGATATCATCTGGCCTGGCCTGGAAGTTTTGTATGTTCTCCCAGTTGTCAGTGAAATAGTGGGTCATGGAGACTCCGTGGAAGTCAAAGAGTTTTGGTCGAGGTGGCAGCTCCATCTGTAACAACAACACATTACACCACTGATCAGAGATATTATCAGGGAGAGTTACAATAATCAACTATTCACTAATATTCTTGCTTCATTCAAGGATATTCTCCAGGTGACAAGAGGTCCCAGTTTCCACATATAATTCCTTGCCAGTTCTTTTGTCAAAATACATACAGTACAGAAAATGATAGACTGTAGATAATCACGATGACTTTCCAAAGCACAACTAGCTGACTATTAACATTGTATGTTTCCAACATAATGAGGCTGATATGTGATCTATAAAAAATAGGTTGAATAGGCCATTTGATCCTGTCACTACAAAAGTAAGAAGCTGGTTATGTTACGTTAAAGGGAAAGGGTCTGCAGGTTTCCTGTAATGATCTCTATAGGTAGATGGTCAGTAATTTCGGGCCAAGATCTTATCTGTACACACTTCAAAACCAGAGCACAAGCACTTTCAGACTTAGGCATGTAAAACCTTTGTCAGTCTCATGGAAAATATCTAAGAAAAGGCAACAATCTCTTCGATTATATCGAATAGTAAAATGTACATTTGAATACATTTCATAATATTTGCATTGGTGTCAGTAAAAACTTTGAATAACAACTTTATCTGCTTTTGACCCATAATGAACCTCATGTTCACCACAGTCACATTTATTCATGCTAAAATACAAAGCCATCATGCACAAATACACAATAGAAAGCCATCTGCGGTAAGACAACACAATTTGTGAGCAGAGAAAATAAATAAAAGTCAGTTACATTACTCAAAGTGTTGAAATATGTAAATAGAATCATAAGATATATCAGCTACTGTCACAGAACATTTGAAAAATAAAGAGAAGCTCACATTTTCCATGTTGAATAGAATTCAGTAGTATCCTGTTTGGCCACTCTTCTCAGCTTTTCAGTCTCTTCTTGTCTCTGTCCAAGCGTTCCTTCTCTTTCTCCTTCCCCTGTTCCTTTCTCTTCCCTCACTACAGGCAATGTATTTTCTCTCTTGCTTTGGTTTATATTTCCCAACCCAGCTTCGCATTCTTATCTTACCTCCACTCCTTCTTACATAAATTCATAACTCTCTCTCTCTCTCTCGTTACTGCAATCACAGATGTATTGTGTCAAGCCACCCCCTCCATATCCTTTTATTCCCATGTTAGCGACCACCCTCCTTCTGCTTCACATGCACACATACACTCGGTCTAATACTTCTTTCTTCTAATGGGTTCTAACTCTTCTTTCCAGTGTGTGGGTTGGATTTTATTTTGTGAACACATGTATGTGTGTATTAGCGCTCCTCTCTGTAACGTTCGTCCTCGGAATGAGACCAAAGCGCAGCGTGGAAAGTGTTCATGATTTAATGTTCACAAAAACACTCAAACAAAAGGCGAAAACGAAAGCGCACAGTTCTGTCAGGGAAACAACCTAAACAGAAAACAACACCCCAATCAGAGACAACGATAGACAGCTGGCTCTGATTGGGAACCACACGCACGGCAAAACAACAAAGAAATAGAAAACATAGATTTTCCCACTCGAGTCACACCCTGACCTAACCAAACATAGAGAATAAATAAGGATCTCTAAGGTCAGGGAGTGACACTCTCACGATTTATATCAGGAGAGGGGTAAGGTTACTAGGTCATAAAGCAACTCACTTCAATAAACCCACATGACCCTAAAAACTGGTTTTTAATATAAGGTTTTCAGCTCTTTTGAAGCTCCCTAGAACAGAGCAATATGTTGTCAAAGAAACTGGAGAATACCCATCCTCTCAGTCCTTGATTCATTCCACGCCTGCGCTGATTGGTCAGGCTAGCGGATATGAGCAGATTTCAACAACACATTGGATCCCCAGAGAGATGCGTAGAAAGTCTGCATGGGTCTGGTTCTAGATGACCTCTCCTCTCTCTTGAAGTAATGCACTGGGTCTGTGCTCTGGGTCTGTGAATTACCACTTCACCAGAATGTTATTTAATCCTCAGGTACTTTCCCTCTTAATGTCCTTGTTAAGCCTAATTTAATTTGCTGCCCTCGTAGGCCCTCTCTTTTACCCCTCGGACACATTGTTGGCCCCTTTTCAAGTAAGCACTTGCTTCCGGAACACTGGACCAAGCGACCCTCTGACCAAAGAATTTGTCTACTCAGAGAAGGAGGGATTTGTGCAACCAGTTCCCATAAGATGTTGTCTAAAGGCAACAGTATATGTTAAGGTGATTGCATGTATGTGTGCGTGACACAAACTTAAAGTGGGAGTATGAATCTCTGAGGTATGTGCGTGACAGAGAGTATAGGGTGGAACAGAGTGAGAGAGGGAGGGGCACTCTTCCACCGCTCTCATGCAACAGAAAGATCAACTATTTTAACTCTTGCATGTCAGAGAGAAAGAGAATGTGTGCCTGTAATCAATCAATCAATCACATCTATTCATAAAGCCCTTTTTACATAGGCAGATGTCACAAAGTGTTTATACAGAAACCCAGCCTAAAACCTCAAACAACAAGCAATGTGGATGTAGAAGCATGGTAGCTAGGAAACACTCTCTAGAAACGCAGGAACAAACCTAGACAGGAACCAGGCTCTCTTGTACCCCTCTGCCTCTATTCCACTGGGACACATTGTTGGCTCCTTTTCAAGTAAGCACTTGCTTTCCGGAACACTGGACCAAGCGACCCTCTGACCAAACAATTTGTCTACTCAGAGAAGAAGGAGGGATTTGTGCAACCAGTTCCCATAAGATGTCGTCTACAGGCAACAGTATATGTTAAGGTGATTGCATGTATGTGTGCGTGACACAAACTTAAAGTGGGAGTATGAATCTCTGAGGTATGTGCGTGACAGAGAGTATAGGGTGGAACAGAGTGAGAGAGGGAGGGGCACTCTTCCACCGCTCTCATGCAACAGAAAGAGCAACTATTTTAACTCTTGCATGTCAGAGAGAAAGAGAATGTGTGCCTGTAATCAATCAATCACATTTATTTATAATGCCCTTTTTACATCAGCAAATGTCACAAAGTGTTTATACAGAAACCCAGCCTAAAACCCCAAACAACAAGCAATGTGGATGTAGAAGCACAGTGGCTAGGAAAAACTCCCTAGAAAGGTGGGAACCTAGGAAGATACCTAGAGAGGAACTTAGCTCTCTTGTACCCCTCTACCTCTAGTCCACTGGGACACATTGTTGGCCCCTTTTCAAGTAAGCACTTGCTTTCCGGAACACTGGACCAAGCGACCCTCTGACCAAACAATTTGTCTACTCAGAGAAGAAGGAGGGATTTGTGCAACCAGTTCTCATAATATGTTGTCTACAGGCAACATTATATGTTAAGGTGATTGCATGTGTGTGTGCGTGACACAAACTGAAAGTGGGAGTATGAATCTCTGAGGTATGTGCGTGTAAGAATGTTCTAAAATAAATACACAATGCAGCAGACTAGAGGTCAAGAGGGCTAGAGAACAATATAACTAGTGTTTTTCAGTTCAACATCTGTTTAGGATCTGTGTAGGAATTTCAGTCCGGGACTCATAGCTACATGTGGAAGGTTTTCATTGGTCCAAATTGTCTATACATTGAGCCTGAAACGGGATACTTGGTATTTGGCCACTGGCTCAATTTTACTGCAAGGAATTCTAATTGGTCAACCACAGGCTAGGCCTGGGTAGAAACTACATCCTGTCTCTTTGTTCAGTGGAGAAAACACTGAGGACAGGGAAGAATAAACATCTACTTTCTAGCATAACAACTATGATTTGTTCTCTTTGAATAAATATATTTTTCTATCCTGATTTTCTTTGGTGTCTGTGTTATTGAAGAATAACATCAACTGCTAAAGTGCGACAGTGAGTAAAAGATGGAACAGAGTGAGAGAGGGAGGGGCACTCTTCCACCGCTCTCATGCAAAATAAAGATAAACTATTTGAACTCTTGCATGTCAGAGAGAAAGAGAATTTGTGCCTGTAATTAAATCAACCACATTCATTTATAAAGCCGTTTTTACATCAGCAGCTGTCACAAAGTGCTCATACAGAAACCCAGCCTAAAACCCCAAACAGCAAGCAATGTGGATGTAGAAGCATTGTGGCTAGGAAAAACTACCTAGAAAGGGAGGAACCTAGTAAGAAACCTAGAGAGGAACCAGGCTGTAAGAGTTGGCCAGTCCTCTTCTGGCTGTGCCGGGTGAAGATTATAAGAGTACATGGCAGTTAAGGCCAGATTGTTCTTCAAGATGTTCAAAAGTTTATAGATGACCAGCAGGGTCAAATAATAATCACAGTGGTTGTAGAGGGTGCAGCAGGTCAGCACCTCAAGAGTAAATGGCAATTGGTTTTTCATAGCCGAGCATTCAGAGGTCAAGACAGCAGGTGCGGTAAAGAGGGAGAGGAAGAGGGAGAGGGAGAGAGAAATAGGGTAGAAAGCAGCAGGTCCGGGACAAGGTAGCACGTCCGGTGAACCGGTCTGGGTTCCATAACTGCAGGCAGAACAGTTTAAACTGGAGCAGCAGCACGACAAGTTAGCACATCTGGTGAACAGGTCAGGGCTCCAATAGCCGCAGGAAAAACAGTAGAAACTGCATCAGCAGCATGACCAGGTGGACTGGGGATGGGGACAGCCAGGATTTATGAGACATGGTCCTAGGGCTCAGGTCCTGAGAGAGAGAGAGTGTACTTAAGTTCACACCAGACACCAGATAAGACAGGAGAATTTCACCAGATAGGACAGACTGACCCTAGCCCCCCAGCACATAGACTATTGCAGCGCAGATACTGGAGGCTGAGACAAGGGTAGTCTGCGCCTTGTGTTTATGGCGTGACCGTTTTTCCCGGGAATAAATATACATTTATTCGAAACCTCTGCTCTCTGCCCCTGACTCCAACCCACTGTTCTTTAAGGACTCTGACAACAACCATCAAGATGAATTGTCAGATTAAACAGCAGATCTCTTTGTTTCTTGGGACCTAGAACTAGCATCTCTGTTTTGTCCGAGTTTAAAAGTAAAACATTTGCCACCATCCACTTCCTTATGTCTGAAACAGACTTTCAGGGTTGGCAATTATGGGGCTTCACCATGTTTCATCAAAATGTATAGCTGTGTGTCATCCGCATAGCAGTAAATGTTGACATTGTGTTTACGAATGACATCACCAAGAGGTAGAATATATAGTGAAAACAATAGCGGTCCTAAAATAGAACCTTCAGGAATACAAAAACGTATCATTGATTTGTCAGAGTGTCACGACTCCGACCGAAGGTGACTCCCCTTCCCGTTCGGGTGGCGCTCGGCGGTCGTCGTCGCCGGCCTACTAGCTGCCACTGACTCTTTTTCCTCCCCCTCCTTATGTGTTTATTTGTTACACCTGTGTGGAGGTGATTATCATTAGTTGGGCTTTATTAGTCAGTCAGCCCGTACGTTTCTTTGTGCGGGATTGATTCAGTTGTACATTGCGATTCGGGAGTAGACGAACGTATTTGTTTGTTGCGTTCATTAGAGTATATTTGGACTGGGTTTTTGTCCCCCGTGTATGGGACATTTGTTTTGTTACACCCAGTGTTTTCGTGGGGACATTGTTTACCGTGTGTGCATAAAAAGCACTATATTGAACTCTCTGTTGTTCCTGCGCCTGACTTCACACCCCCGACACCCAGAGCGTTACACAGAGGACAAACCATCCACAGAGCCAAACTGATATCTTCAGACAGATAAGATCGAAACCAGACAAGAACTTGTCCGTGTAGACCAATTACCGTTTCCAATCTCTCCAAAAGAATGTGGTGATCGATGGTGTCAAAAGCGTCACTAAGGTCTAGGAGCACAAGTACAGATGCAGAACCTTGGTCTGACGCCATTAAAATATTATTTACCACCTTCACGAGTGCAGTCTCAGTACTATGATGGGGTCTAAAACCAGACTGGAGCATTTTGTATACATTATTTGTCTTCAGGAAGACAGTGAGTTGTCACGCAACATCTTTTTCTAAAAAGTTTGAGAGAAATGGGAGATTCAATATAGGCCAATCGTTTTTTTTTTTTTTTTCAGGTCAAGGTTTGGCTTTTTCAGGAGAGGCTTTATTACTGCCACTTTAAGTGAGTTTGGTAAACATCTGGAGAATAGGGAGCCATTTATTGTGTTCAATATAGGAGAGCAAAGCACAGGAAGTATCTCTTTCAGTAGTTCCGTTGGATTACGGTCCAGTAGGCAGCTGGAAGGTTAAGAGGCTATTACTATTTTTGTGAATGTGTTGAGAGATACAGGATTAAAACAACTTGAGTGTCTCCATTGATCCTAGTTCCTGGCAGTTCTATGCAGACTCAGTTCTATGCAGACTCAGTTCTATGCAGACTCAGTTCTATGCAGACTCAGTTCTATGCAGACTCAGTTCTATGCAGACTCAGTTCTATGCAGACTCAGTTCTATGCAGACTCAGTTCTATGCAGACTCAGTTCTATGCAGACTCAGGACATCTGAGTTTTGGAGAAACTCCTGTAAGAGGAGTCTGTAATGTTCTTTATAACGATCATGATCTTTTCGTCGATTGATCACTGCTGAAGTGAAGGCCATCCTAACTTGGAGAATGTGATTTTTAGTTAGCTTTGCAACAGTATCAAAAATAAATGTTGTATTGTTTTTATTCTCCTCAATCATGTTGGAAAAGTAGGCAGCCCGGGCGCCGTATGGATGGTGTGACACAATTTATGGATAGTGTGATGCAATTGCGGAGCCTCTGGAGCCAAATTCAGCTCTGTAGCACATTGCCGTGCGCCTCTCAAGTTTTTTAACAATGCGGAGGGCTCCATATAGCTCCGCATTGACATGATTGGTTGACTGCAGGTGAGTGAGGGAGGACCTGAATAAACACAAACATACTTCCTTGACAACCTTCTTCACAACAGCACTGTGCTGCACGCGAAGTGCAATAAGTATGAATGCCCTGACTTCTGATTTAATTGTTATAAAGAGTTAAAAGTGAAATGGTCTGGCAAGTAGCAACAAAGAGTACAGCAGTATGGAGACATCGCGGAAATGCATTGCGTCACCAGTCACCAAACACACTGAGTCGGCGTTGACTGACACTCATTCAAAAAGTAAATGTGACAGGCATTCAGAAAAATTAACAGAGAAACATAAACACATTGTTTTGGTAAATAACACATACAATCTGTTGTGAAATCATATTTCTACACATCTATTTCAATAGCTGCAGAAATCATCAGTTGAAATATAAGTTTTAAGTTTTGTCTCTCTCATTCAATTTCAGCAATCCATCATCTCTGCCACCTCTGGACAGTGGATGTCAAGCCATTTCTCACAATTTATTTAGTATTAGGACTACTATTGTTTCATTAGTGTATATCTCAGAAAGTTGTTCTATCCAAGGCATCACAGAAAGTAACCCACATCATGTAATCCAATATGTACACATTGAAACAATTCAGGTCATATTATTAACTCAAAAGGGCAACTAAGTAATTGATTTGGACAGTTTGTGGATTTAGAAAAACGGGGATTGCACAAGTAGGCTAGTTTATTGTAGCTTGGCTCTACTTCGAACAGTATTGGGTTGTTTTAGTATTGTACAATGTAGGTTAGGGAACCTATTTAATGGATGTGTTATACCAATAAGTGTTCTGATATAACCAGAATTGACAATGTTTTTAAAGCATCTGATATTATGACAGGTAGGTACTGTCATGGAAATTCAACACAGGGACACTCAAAGTCACGATTAAATGAATGACTCTTTATTGTCAGCAAGCTGGAGATGTCACAGTCAAACTTCGATGCATAAAGTAAAACTGAAGTCTGAAGTGAGCTCTGCTGGGGCCGTCCCATTAGTTCTCTTATATACTGCTTAGACAGACAAGTTGCATGATTTACATTATTCATTTTTCATAATTATTTCATCATTAACTTTTGGTTCATGCATGTAACCGACCAATAGCTCACGAGGCTTCTTCTCTCCAAGCTGAGACCTTGAAACTGAGATATCCCTTTCCATTCTCAAAACAATGTTCTGGGTGTACTGCCAAATTGCTTCTACTAATACTGAGGATTCCTCCCACTCATGATCAATCAGTCACTTTCATGAACCCAGTCTAATTGGTTATTAGAAAAGCACATAATGTTCCTTCACATTCCCTCCTCTTATCACTCTGATAATTATCATTCAATTTTCAGGTAATCATTAGATTATAGCTTCTATCAAAATTAGGTTCTTCTATTAAAGTAAGCGAAATCAACACATAAAACCAGACACTTCATTCTTTCAAACCTTTCACTCTGGGTTGTACAATCTAAAATACACACAAGGGATCTGTAGACTCAGATTGTTTCCATAGCTCTTAACTATTAAACCATTGCAGTAGAATGTTTTAACTCAAGACCTTCACTTCGTACAGTTACACATATGCTTCATTACACAATTTCATTTATGGATTCTGGCAATAACATTTCAGCTGGAGCTTATGACGCGAGTGGCATGTTAATGATAGACTGGTATCTCAATGCATTTTTGATCTAAATTGCTGTAAATATTGCAGTGTGCAGATCTCCACAATCAACCTGATACCCCAAATAAACAGAGAGGGAGGGAGAGAGAGAGGGAGAGAGGGAGAGAGTGTGTTTAGGGCATTTCTGATTCAGGAAATCCAGACAAACTATTCACTGTATGACAAATTATTACTACTACCAATATTCTTAATACAAATATCTAAGACAAATGTGACTCACCACCTGGATTCGGTCTTATGTAGCAACATTTGAATTTCTGTTTTACATTGGATAAAAGTAGAGACTCAGAGCTACAAAATGGTATATCATACATTGCATTTGAGGAAACAATAGGAAAGTAATTCTGCTTTGAAAGATGATCAAAATCACTTTTGATAAAACCGTCTTTCAATGTTTTGATACTACAATTGGACATTTACATTTAAGTCATTTAGCAGACGCTCTTATCCAGAGCGACTTACAAATTGGAAAGTTCATACATATTCATCCTGGTCCCCCCGTGGGGAATGAACCCACAACCCTGGCGTTGCAAGCGCCATGCTCTACCAACTGAGCCACACGGGACCACGTGTGGAGAGCCCTTCTTTGTCTACACCCATTCAGCATTATTCACACCCTCTTAAGCCTTAGCCCCACCCATCTCTTTAAGGGTTGATCCTTGCGTTCTGTACTAATTTTCCAGCTACTTCCAGACATCTAAGAGAGAGAGAACAGCTCACTGAACATTACTTGCACTAGCAGAGCTGGTTAGGCTGTTATGTTATCCAGAGCGTTGGTGACTGCAACTGTGCTGTCAGATTGTCCATTCGTAAATTCAGAGTGTTTCGCGTTCAGAGCGCATACTGGATGCTCTGGCCAATAAGTAACGTAAACTAAGTCACTTTTGTACAACGCGCTGGTCCGTACAATTGACCTTATTTTAGCGCCCAAAAAACGTAATACTTCCAGATCAACTGTAATATCAATACCATTGTAAAGCACAATTTCTCCCCTTTCCAACATAATCAATGACGAAACCTTCATGATGCCCATCTCTGCATGATTGAAGAAGGCAATGAGCTCCATTGGGTCATTTTAAAAATGGCGGTGGGGAAGCTAAACCTATTGTGTGATTGTGAGAAGGAGAGATGTTGTGTGGGGAAACAGCTTTTTTAACTCGATCTGTCCAACTTATCACCTTATCGCCTCTAAAATGTAAATAAAACACTATAAAGAGTTTATATAATGTGTCCATTAAAAGATTATTTGGGTCGAATTTGATTCGAGTTTTTAGGGCGGTGCAATAGTGATCTTCAGAAGTAAACAGCGGCTTTTGAGAGTCATGATACTTTGCAGTGACGACGCAAAAAATGACAAGGTATCCCCGCCTTACCCTGTCCCTGTCCCTTTCTTGTTTTTAAAGGGAAGTGCTACACCTGGTGGAGAGAGGTTGTAAGACAGAATTAGTTGCTTTATGCGTGCTGTACGTTACGCCATGACACGTCACGATGTAACGTACAGCGTCAGAGGGGTCAGTTTTTTAAACTTTTCTCCAATACTATAGAGCCATTACCATGTCAATCAACACTTGAATAGAAACACAGTTCACACCCCAGAGTTTGATGTCAACACAGTCACTACAGTCCCATTCGTTTTCTTTGCAGCCTCGTTTGAATGTCGTGGTTGCGCACATTTGTACGGAATGGGGTTAGTGTACGTTAGGGTTGTTCTGAAAGCTCCGACCTCACAACAACAGTCAAGCACCCAAGCTAACTGGCTAACATTGGCTAGCTACTTCCAGACACATAATGAGAGAACACCCCACTCTGACCATTTTACTCCTCCTAGCAGAGCTGGTTAGGCAGTTTTCATGTTGTCCAGCGCGTTGGTGACTGTAACTGTCCTGCTGGCAACAATTGAATTACGCTTTGTTGCAGACGTTTACTGACACAGGACATATTCAATGGGTGTTGAGCATTCAAAAATTAATCAGTTATTTTGCGCTCTGGCACACTAAGACGAGAGTCTTTTGTTAAGAAATGGAGCTAGATAGGTAGCTAGGTAAACACTGAATCCCCAACGCATGACATAATGTTAGTTAGCGAGCCAGCCAGCTAAAGTTAGCTAGTTAGCTAACAGTACACTAATGTGAAAAGAAAATACTTTGTCAAAATTGAGTATTTTGTTAAGACATGTAGCTAGCTGGATAGCTAGCTAAACAATGGACCATAATCACAACTCATGATGTTACTACCCTGCATGAATCTGCAGGTAGCTAACCAACCAGGTTCTATGGCTATAACTAGTCAAGCAAATGTGTCTGAGATACAAAGAATAAGACTATACACAAATTTAGCTAGCGACCCAGCCAGCTAACGTTAACTAGCTACCAAGCCAGCTAACGTTAACTAGCTAACAGTACACTTGAAATTAAACCACTTTCTGTCAAAATTAGAAACGTGTATTATCTGAAAATGTAGCTAGCTAGACTATCTTACCAGTATACATCATGGTTGGACGCGTCTCCTGTCTGATGCCATTAATAAATGCCCTTAGTTTGACGATGTAATCCAAGCTGGTGTTTTCTCCATCTCCTTAGCTATCATACTCGAATTCCACCTATTTCTAAAATCGATCCTCCAGAAAGTGGAGAGCATACACATAACGTTAGCTAGCTAACAGTACACTGTAACAAGACATTAGGTTTATGCAGTTTTACTACGCAATATATATTTTTTAAAGCTGCGTTTGACACGATTACCTAGACATACTGACCAGCTCCAATGCACAGTGCTATATGGAAGACCAATCCAAACTCATCTTTCGGCATGTCCAGCCCACTCATTATCTCCGCCAGTCATGGCTAGCGGGAAGATTGCTCGCTTTTTCTGTGGCTAAACCAACTAGGCTCGTAATTTAACAATTTTATTCGTATTTACAGATGGCATACACGTTTGATATTAAGGCACATGAAAGTTCACATGTTCGAGAAGGCATCCGTGCCAAAAAACGCATTTTGCTAAATATATTTTACGTTCAAACAGCTCTCCTGTGAAATCGTGACTTGCGACATACACCTAGTTTCCTGAATCGGGTCACACATGTCAAAGAGAATAACAACACACAGTTGAAACCATTTTTGCAAATTGGCTTATACTCCCTTATCATCTTGGCGATCTCACCACAGAGTTACAGGGTCAAGGAGTTAAAGGGCTAACATACACTTCTTCCCTTGTGACACATGACTCATAACGTGCGTCCAAAAAACAAACAACACTGCCGGGGCAGCGCTCTCTCTCGCTCCTTCTCGTGGTCCGAATCACACATATGACTACTGATAAATTATAAACTTCTTCCTAATTATCAGTGTGTACATATTACATTTATACAGAGGACAGAGGTCATTCAACCCCATTAAGTGAGTGTTTCTTTCCCTTTTCTTTCCCTGTATTTCAGACTCATTATTTAAAGACATTTCTAACATTTCCCAAAAAAATTGTACCAGGTTTACATTGGGTTTTTCAGTATATACAGTATACAGTACCAGTCTCAAAAGTTTGGACACACCTAGAGTGTTTTTTTGTATTTTACCCCCTTTTTCTCCACAATATGATCTTGTCTCATCGCTGCAACTCCCCAACTGGCTCAGGAGGCGAAGGTCGAGTCATGCGTCCTCCGAAACATGAGCCGCAAAACTGCGCTTCTTAACACCCGCCACCAATGTGTTGGAGGAAACACTGTACACCTGACAACCGAGGTCAGCCTGCAGGTGCCCGGCCCACCACAAGGAGTCGCTAGAGCACGATGAGCCAAGTAAAGCCCCCCCAGCCAAACCCTACCCTAACCCGGATGACGCTGGCCAATTGTGCACCGCCCAGGAGGCCCCCAGTATTTTTCTTATCAAGAGAGTTTACGTATGTGCAACCAAAACTCGGACAATAGATACTTCAGAAAATGTCCTTTGTGTGTCCTTTAAGGTGCATCCTTTCTAGCCTGTGAAAACCCCAATAAAACCCAAATAAACCCCACTGTCACGTCCTGACCATAGAGAGCCCTTATTTTCTATGGTAGAGTAGGTCAGGGCGTGACTGGGGGGTTTTAAAGTTATTATTTTCTATGTGGGGTTCTAGTTTAGTTTTCTATGTTTTTATTTTTATTTTTAAGGGGTGGATCAGCTTAATATTGCGGAAAGAATGTTGCTTCCAATGTAATTGTCTGCATCATTCCCAATCCCCCATATTTTTGGGGTAAATATATCCATACACGTATGCATACATATACACATATATACATACACATACCTATATATACATACTTTTTAAAAGAATATACCTTTATTATTAATTCCCCGCAAACCCTACCACCGATCCCCCAATTGGAGTAAACTAATAAACACTTCTGCTTTTACCTTCAATTTATACACATTTTACAGACACAGTCTACTTTACAATAGCTCTCTCTTGTTTGTTCTTAGTCCTTCCTCTATTTCTGATGTCCATCCAGTTTGATTTCTATTTGTAACTGTGCTATTTCGCAAAAGTTCCGAACCTATACACATTTCACAGATCCCGTATGCCCTACATTGTTTATCTTGTTATTAGTCCCACCCTTCAGCTCCATTCAACCCTCCCATCTATCTCTCAACATCATCCATTTTGGATTTCTATTTGCCATATATTTTTCAACTGTGCTGTGATGCTTCACAAAATAATTTTGTATAGTAATTTAAATAGAAAAATTAAAAGTTTTGAATCCGGCATTGTTTTGCGTATCAATTCATAAACCATGTGCCATGGAATGGGTACATCGAAAATCTCTTCCCAACTATTTTGCAATTTATATGGCACAGCTGTCAGTTTTTTGGTGCTTAAATGAAATTGGTATATGTTTTTATTTATCGCACTTTTCTTTAACCATTTATGTTCTTTAATACAGGGCCGACATACAAGTTCCTTACTTTTTTCCCCTTCTTCTTGCCTCTTCCATTTTTGTGGTAATGCTGCAATTAATTGGTTGTAATTTTGGGTAGAGCAGACATTTCCATATGTCTGTGTTAGCTGCATGTGTGACATAACTCCACCAGTCCTATTTATGATATCATTCACTAAAATTATACCTTTTTTAAAAATGTATTCGATAAATACAGCTTTTCTAATCAATTAGTATATTTGAATTTAACCACAATATTTGTTGTACTATTTGTTCCGTCCTTTCAGGTGGATTAAACTGAAATTGCAACCAACTTTCTAAGGCTTGTTTAAAAAATGAAGATATTTTTTAGATTATTTCCTTTTCAAACAACCGAAAGTGAGCAGGTGTAATCTGAATAAAGGGAAAAAGGCCCTTCTTGAATATAGGATGAGACATTCGTACCAATTTACTAGAGAACCAGTTTGGATTTAAGTATAACTTTTGTATGACTGATGCCTTTAGTGAGAGGTCTAATGCTTTAATATTTAATTTCTGCCCTTCGAATTCATATTCGTTATATAAATAGGCCCTTTTAATTTTGTCTGGCTTGCCGTTCCAAATAAAATTGAATATTTTTTGTCCATATAATTTAAAAAGCAGGTCACTAGGTGTAGGCAAAACCATAAGCAAATAGGTAAACTGTGATATGACTAAACAGTTAATCAGGGTGATTTTTCCACAAATAGACAGGTATTTTCCTTTCCATGGTAGCAAGATCTTATCTATTTTTGCTAACTTTCTATAAAAATTTATTGGAGTGAGATCATTTCTTTCTTTTGGGATTTGTATACCGAGTATGTCCACATCTCCGTCAGACCATTTAATTGGTAAACTACATGGTAATGTAAATTGTGCATTTTTTTGTGATCCAATACGTAATATGTGTAACGGCTTTCTTCTGTGGACGAAGGATCGGACCAAAGCGCAGCTAGTGTTCATCATGTTTAATAAAGCCAATAAACGTGAACACTACAAAATACAAAACAACAAAATGTGAAAAAACCGAAACAGTTCTGTCTGGTGCAGACACACAAAGACATGAAGACAACCACCCACAAAACCCAACACAAAACAGGCTACCTAAATATGGTTCCCAATCAGAGACAATGACTAACACCTGCCTCTGATTGAGAACCATATCAGGCCAAACATAGAAACGGAAAACTAGACACACAACATAGAATGCCCACTCAGCTCACGTCCTGACCAACACTAAAACAAAGAAAACACAAAAGAACTATTGTCAGAACGTGACAATATGGTACATTTATCATAATTTGGTTTGAATCCAGAGAGGATAGCAAAAGTATCTAGATCCTCTAAGAGGCCGTGGAGAGATTCTAATTGTGGTTTTAAAAGAAACATGAATCATCAGCGTACAATGACACCTTAGTTTTTAAGCCGCAAATTTCTAATCCCTTAATATTATTGTTTGATCTAATCTTAACAGCTAACATTTCGATGGCAATAATAAATAGATATATCTATGGACAACCTTGTTTTACTCCTCTAGATAGTTTAAAACTTTCTGAGATGTAGCCATTATTTACTATTTTACACCTAGTGTTACTATACATAACTTTAACCCATTTTATAAGAGATTCCCCAAAATTGAAATATTCTAGGCATTTATATATAAACTCCAGTCGTACTTTATCAAAAGCCTTTTCAAAATCAGCTATGAAAACCAGGCCTGGTGTCCCTGATATTTCATAGTGTTCTATTGTTTCCAGTACTTGTCTTATATTGTCTCCAATGTATCGTCCATGTAAAAAACCTGTCTGACTAGGATGAATAATATCTGACAATACTTTTTTTATTCTATGCGCCAAGCATTTTGCTAGGATTTTTGCATCACAACACTGAAGTGTAAGAGGTCTCCAATTTTTTTAATGGACTGGATCTTTATATATACCACTTGGGTCCTGTTTCAGTAATAATGATATCAGACCTTCTTGTTGCGTGTCTGATAATCTACCATTTATATAGGAGTGGTTAAAACAAGCTAATAATGGTCCTTTGAGTATATCAAAAAAAGTTTTGTATACTTCCACTGGTATGCCATCCAGCCCTGGAGTTTTCCCATCCTTAAAGGCCCCAATTGCATCAAGCAGTTCCTCCTCTGTAATTTGGCCTTCACATGAGTCTTTCTGTACAGATGTTACTTTTACATTATTATTAGGAAAAAAATCCATACAATTAGTTTCTGTTAGTGGAGATGGAGGAACCTGAGACGAAAACATATTCTTGAAGTACTTTACTTCCTCTTTCAAAATATCATTTGGTGAATCATGCGTGACTCCATCATTTGTAACAAGTTTTAATACATTTTTTTTGGTAGCATTTCTATATTGAAGATTGAAAAAGAATTTGGTGGATTTTTCCCCATATTCCATCCATTTCGCTTTATTTTTATAGTATATTACACTGGATCTTTCTTGAATAGGTTCCTCCATTTCTTTTTGTTTTTCCTCTAACTTATTCTGTGCCTCTATAGTACTGTTTTTATTGCTATCTAACTGTGCTGTTAGTCCTTCAATTTCCTTTGTTAATATGGACTATTTTGATCTAAATTGCTTTTATTTTATAGATGAGTACTGAATTGCATTGCCTCTAAAGGCACATTTAAAAGTGTCACATGCAATAAGGGGATCTGCTGTACCTATGTTATGTCTGAAAAAGTCAGTTATACATTCTTCTGTCCTAGTTCTAAACAATTTTATTCTAGTAGTGTCAGGACCCGGTGCGAGAAACAGTCACTAATAATCGTCAGAACCCAGAAGATGAGGCAGACACAGCAGTACTAGAGATGGTGGTTTAATTAAAGAACAAAATCTTCAGGCAAAGAAACTAAATCCACAATGTCCAAAAATAAAGCCAAAAGGCACAAAAATGGAAATCCTCCAAAATACAAAAGAAACTCCACAAAGTGGTAAAAAACAGCAGGGAAAAACAAACCTCAAAAGACTACTCAAATAATACACAAGAACTAAACCAGAGAACCTCTGGAAAATCCAACAAGAGAAATATCTGTATAAAACAAGGCTTGGGCTGGGGCTGGGTGCTAACTAACAAACACTGAGCAAGGAACTGAGGAACACACAGGGTTTAAATACTAACAAGGGAATGACCTACAGGTGCAAACAATAATTAGAGCAAGAAAAACAAAAGGTACATAAAAGGTGCAATGGGGACATCTAGTGACCAAAACCCGAACAGTCTTGGCCAAAACCTGACAAGTAGGCTTTGATTAAATTTCCAATATCCTCGCCCACGTGGAAATTCTGTAAGAGTAATATATATGCCAATTATGTGATGATCCGACCGCATTCTGTCCCCTATCAACACTTTTTAAAACGTTTGGTGCCAGAGAGAATGGCATAAGAAAGTAGTCAAGACGACTAGCTTGATTAAGCCTCCGCCATGTATATCTCACTAGGTCAGGGTAGTCTCCATATATCCACTAATTCCAATATATCCATGACATTCATGATTTCCTTAAGTGCCTGAGGGTGATAGTTTGTAGTGTGATTTCCTTTCCGGCCCATAGAGGTATTTAAGACCGTATTAAAATCTCCCACCATAATAATAGAGTCTAGTGTTGCTTGTAGAGTTGATAAATTCTTATATATATTTTCAAAGAAGCTTGGATCATCATTATTCGGACCGTATAGGTTAATAAGCCATATCTGTTTATTGTCCTATAACATATTTAAAATAATCAATCTACCTTGAGGATCTGTTTGGACAATTTGCACATTAGGATCAAAATTGTTAATTAAAACCATCACCCCTTTTGAATTTCTTTGCCCATGGGAGAAATATATTTCGCCCCCCCAGTCCTTTTCCACAAAACTTCATCTAAAACTGTTGAATGGGTTTCCTGTAAACAATAGATATTATATTCCTTCTCTTTTAGCCAGGTAAATACTGATCGTCTTTTCTTATTATCTGCTAGGCCATTACAATTGTAACTGGCTATACTTATTTCACCAATTACCATAATAAGACACAACTTTCAATTATTTTTATCAAATTATATGTTTGTAAACGTACCATTAAAAAGTAACATGATGATTGAGTGTCTATATAGCTGTACCATGATATTTGCATTTCTACTAAGTAAACCTCCAATAGGTCCCTACTATTACACCCGCTAAAAGCCCTCCTCATCCAGAGTTGGGTTGTCATCCCAATGCCCGGCAGACCACCCTCGACCCCCTGTATCCCATAGCCCTGAACCGACTGGGATCCATCCTTTGAAAAGAGCACACAGTGCCATTTACCGAATTGAAGTAGATCAACTGCCAAATGCATTTCCATCGCCCTCACCTCGATTTGTATTATATATAGCTGCATCCTCTATTGTCCCTAACATCTTTTACTCCTTTGCAACAGTTGTGGGATACACACATACACCCACCCACACACACTCAACCCTTACCCCCACACAACCATAAGCTCACTTTCTCAACAATTGCACCATCCCAGAGCCCAACTCAAGATAGGTCTTGATTTACAAATGCACTTTCAGTTGCAGCTGCATGAGAAGGCTTGCAAGACCGCGCAAAAATGGGCAAAAATTTAGAGATTTTATTTACCATTGTCACATCCTAGATGGAGGTCAAATGTACACCTTTTTCCTGAAACACCCACAATACGGTCATCCGTATTGACCATATTCCCAAGCATCTCCATGCAGTCCGACATTGATTTTGTGCCACCAGGGTCACAATAATATACCCCCTCTCTGAATGTCCGAGTGTGACCCCCTCCCCATGGGTTACTGCAGCTTGTGTTGCCAGCACTGCCACTGCCTGGGTGGGGGCACCCCACCGGAATCCCCACCGGCTAGGTACAAGGTCGTCAAGGTTCTCATTAGCAGCTTTGAGAATTTCCTTGTGTAGTATGCTGCGGTGTACACGTTCAAGTTGGATTTTGTCGATAACTTCGCGTGGGATCTGAAGCGCTGTAAGGAGGAACTCTCTAACTACAGATTCAGGTACTTCCCCTTCTTTCTCCTGGATACTGAAAGAGATTGCGTCTGTTTAAATCTGGCATCAGGACAAAATGTGATTCAGAGTCACCGAATATATTTTTAAGTATTTTAATTAAACCCAAGCCATAAATGGTAAATGCAATTTTCGTATATACGGGTTCACTGTATCACCACGCAGGGTAAAGCAGAGAACTGACTGAAATAGTACAGACATCTTCTTTTATACTGTGTCAGTGGTATTTCCAACTTCAGAGTTGGCCTGTCACAGTAGAGGCTTAGCGTGGTTTAGACTTACTAGCCTATCGGTGGTGTCCAGACACAGCACTCAGGATTCAAATGTCCGGAATATTGTTTGTGAAGATTGAACTGATTTGTTGGTTTCTATACATTCCTCAGTTCCTGTTTTCTTGTTATTCAGCATTTTCCCTACACATTCCTCAGTTCCTGTTTTCTTGTTATTCAGCATTTTCCCTACACATTCCTCAGTTCCTGTTTTCTTGTTATTCAGCATTTTTCCATCTTGTCTCAACCTTGTGGTTTGCACAGTCGACACCCTAGATTAACAACAGCTTTTCTCCAGTCACGCTATGTTTTGTGATTAACATGTCCTACTTCTTTCTATAAAGCATATATTTATGTTAAAAGAGAACAAAACCATCCTTCACAATACCTGTAAGTACCAGATTCTCTCTCATTGATCTAGTTTGTATGTCCAGTAAGGCCTCCCTCAGAACGGTGTTCTCCTTTTTAATTTCATTCATTTCGGTTTCAATCTTATTGACTGTCCCTTTTAGTGTTTCCTTCTCCAATGTCGCAGCTTTTTCATCACTCATCTCGAGGCTTGCCTTCAACTCTTTTATATCCTTACTAACTAATTCAAGTATACCCAGTTTGTCACTTATTGATTTTAACAGATCGGTTTCGACCTTTACCATTCCCGGTGGTGAAAATATTAAATCGTCTGTGTCTGTAGAAGAGTCACGTTTCCGTTTTGAAATCGGTTCCCCTGTCTTACTCTCCGTCATGTTTGGGTGTTGCTTCTTTTCGTAATATTTGTCGATAAATGTCTCTAGTCTTAAAATGTGTTTTGTGTTATTATCCAGATTGAAGGTTATCACCCACCAGATTATGTAGTGCTAATATTTTAGTCTAACTTGCCGATATTGAATATTACGTTTTATCTTGAGGTGCTCTACATAACTTTGTTCAGTCCGCTATTACCTTTACGTCCGCCACGTCGCTCTACCTATTTTAGCTCATGTTGGTGTTTGGTATGATTCCCAGTTAGAGGCAGCTGGCTATCGTTGTCTCTAATTGGGGATCATATTTAAGTAGCATTTTCTCCACCTGTGTTTTATTGGATATTGTTTTGAGTTAGTGCACGTTGCACCTCTGTAGTCACGGTTCGTTGTATGTTTCTTTCTTTGTTGTTTTGTGCATTTTCTAATAAATATTATGTGGAAACCATATCGCGCTGCAGTTTGGTCCGATAATTATTCCAGAGAACGTGACAGAATATCCCATCAAACCAGGACCAGGCAGCGTGCCCAAAGAGGAGAGGATTTCTGGACATGGGAAGAAGTGATGGGGAAATGCGAAACCCTTCCTTGGCGACAGACGGAAGGAGATTATGGAGGACAGCGATGACGACAGGGTTTGCGGCTACAGAAAGCCCAAGGACAACCCCTAGTTTTTTTTGGGGGGGGGGGGGGGGGGGCACATGGAGCTGGTGGCTGAGCAGAGGGAAGAGCCAGAAACTGTCAGGGAGGCAATGGCGAAGTTGGGAGAGAGTGAGATGAGAGAGATGTTGTGCAAGTGTGTTCTGCTCAACATCCGACCAGAGGATCCGGTTAGCAGTCTGGTGCAACCTGTGCCGGTTCCACGCTTCTGGCCTCAAGTATGCCTCTCCAGTCCGGTACGTCATGTGTCTCCTCCTCGCACTCTCCCTGAAGTGCGTGTCCCCAGTCCGGTACGTCCTGTGCCTGCTACTCGCACTCTCCCTGAAGTGCGTGTCCCCAGTCCGGTACGTCCTGTGCCTGCTCCTCGCACTCTCCCTCAAGTGCGCCTTCCCAGTCAGGTACGCCCTTTGCCTGCTCCCCGCACTCGCCCTGAAATGCGTGTCACCAGTCTGGCGCCACCTGTGCCGGCTCCAAGCACTAGGCCTCCAGTGCGCCTTCCCAGTCCGGTGCGTCCTGTGCCTGCTCCTCGCACTCTCTCTGAAGTGCGTGTTCCCAGTCCGGTACGTCCTGTGTCTGCTCCTCGCACTCTCCCTCAAGTGCGCCTTCCCAGTCAGGTACGTCCTGTGCCTGCTCCTCGCACTCTCCCTGAAGTGCGCCTTCCCAGTCAGGTACGCCCTGTGCCTGCTCCCCGCAGTCGCCCTGAAGTGCGTGTCACCAGTCTGGCGCCACCTGTGCCGGCCCCACGCATCAGGCCTCCAGTGCGCCTCCCAGTCCAGAGCTTCAGGCGACGGTCCCCGGTCCAGAGCTTCCGGCGACGGTCCCCGGTCCAGACCTTCCGGCGACGGTCCTCGGTCCGGAACCTCCTCGGACGGTCCCCGGTCCGGAACCTCCTCGGACGGTCCACGGTCCGGAACCTCCTGCGACGGTCCACGGTCCGGAACCTCCAGCTCCATGGCCGGAGCCTTCCCCTGCGCCGATGCCCAGTCTAAGCATGGCATCCAGTCCAGCTCCAAGGCCAGAGTCTTCTTCTGCGTTGGTGCTGTCAGGATTCACCTAGCGGTCATGATTTGGTGCTGTACAAATGTTTGATGTATTAGAATAATTGATTATGCTTATGTTATATTAATAGAAGGGGAGGGGTTATAAGACCCCTCCCTCCTTACATTTATAGGGTCCTAGACTACAGATTAACAATATATATTTTCATTATATTGTTTTAGAATTGTTCCACAGTTTTCTCATTCACTCACTCAATGTTTGACTAAGACAGAACTCTGCAGGGGAGTGTGGGAGATAAGAGACTACTCAGACATTCCACAATAATTCAACTTTGGGGAGGGGACATTTATTGCCTAGCTCTTAGATAAACACTGAAACTCTATGTTTGTATACCCATGGATGCAGGGTTTTTGTCTCAGGAGTAAAAAGGTAATGACAGTGACATCACTAAGGTGGGACTTTGGTTTAATAAAACAACTTGAGACCTTTTGTTTGGGGCAGAACTTACTCAGAAACATACGTGCTATGTTCCTGTTTGTCAACTTCTGTCTGCAATTGCATTAATAACGGTTTTTGAATGATTTAATTAAAAATATTGTCATAATGCTAATTTCACCAATGAACCAATGATTGACAAAGAAGGACGGAAGGAACGAACCCTAACAGCGTCCAGTCCTGCTCCATGGCGGGAGCCTTC
The DNA here is from genome assembly GCF_045679555.1 of Salvelinus alpinus. Taxonomy (NCBI): domain Eukaryota; kingdom Metazoa; phylum Chordata; class Actinopteri; order Salmoniformes; family Salmonidae; genus Salvelinus; species Salvelinus alpinus. The sequence continues at coordinate 35,271,131 of NC_092102.1, read as the reverse complement.
CCCTGCGCCGATGCCCAGTCCAGGCACGGCGTCCGGTCCAGCTCTATGGCCGGAGCCTTCTCCTGCGCCGGTACACAGTCCAGATACGGCGTCCAGTCCTGCTCCATGGCAGGAGCCTTCCTCTGCACTGATGTCCAGTCCAGATCTGGTGTCCAGTCCCGCTCCATGGCAGGAGCCTTCCTTGATACCGAGGTCCAGGCACAGTGTTCAGCCCGGGTCCATGGCTGGATGAGCGGGTTCTTCGGCCCGCACCAAAGCCACCACCAAAGATGGTGGATCCGGGAGCTGAGCAGGCTCTTCATCCCGCACCAGAGCCGCCCCCGATGCTGGCGGATCCGCGGGATGAGCGGGTACTTCGCCCCGCACCAGAGCCGACACTAGACACCCCCCTAACCCTCCCTTTTGGTTTCAGGTTTTGCGGCCGGAGTCTGCACCTTTGGGGGGGGGGGGGGGGGGTACTGTCACGTCCTGACCATAGAAAGCCCTTATTTTCTATGGTAGAGTAGGTCAGGGCGTGACTGGGGGGGGGTTTCTAGTTATTATTTTCTGTGTGGGGTTCTAGTTTAGTTTTTCTATGTTGGTGTTTGATAGGATTCCCAAGTAAAGGCAGCTGGCTGTCGTTGTCTCTAATTGGGGATCATATTTAAGTAGCATTTTTCCACCTGTGTTTTATGGTATATTGTTTTGAGTTACTGCACGTTGCACCTCTGTAGTCACGGTTCGTTGTTTGTTTCGTTCTTTCTTTGTTGTTTTGTGTGTTTTCTAATAAATATTATGTGGAAACCATATCGCGCTGCAGTATGGTCCGATAATTATTCCAGCGAACGTGACAACCACACAATAAATGAAACACAGTATTAACACCACTAACAAATATTCATAACAGGTGGGTTTATGTGTGGGTGCTGGCGTGTGTGGTAAAATGTAGGGTAAAAACAAACAAAAGGACCAGGCCTTACTTCATTTGGGAGCTCCCTAAACAACCAGATCCGGGTACCTTTAAACTGTAAAGTACACAGTCTCAATAACTGCTCTCCTAAGGCACCTGCCTCAGGAAGCCTTTCAAAGGGAGAGATACAGAATCATTGGTAAATTTGGAAGTGGGCTTTCATCAGTCCTGTAAGAAAAAAATAAACATTTATTTAGTTTTCACTATGCTACATCTTAGTCAGTCCTAAGATTTCCTTAAGCTTAATTGCGCTTACTTCATCTTGGGCAGGAAGTCTTGATAAAACATGTGCATACAGAATCATACTTCAGACACATCAGATGATACAGTGTCCCGTGAAGCGGAATAGGCACTTTCTAAAGTAAACAATCCCAGAGCCCCTTTGTTCTAATGTTATCATTTTGACCTGTTGCATTGACACATGTCCTGTACTGACTGTCCCTGTAACATCAACTAGGCAAAATATGAAACCTGTTGTTTAATTAACAAATCTGCTAGGTCCTTCAAAAAGTTGGTGCTGGCTTATCAGCTCAATATTCGGTACTACAGTTCTACGTAATGGAAACCATATTATTGTTTTAGGTGACATTACCTTCTTACTTAAATCACTGGGGTTACCCAAACTATAGAATTGAGTAATAATAATTGGAAATTGTCAAAAACGTAGTAAGAGACAAAGATGGTCACATACAAAATACACACACACCTCATACACAAGCAGACTCCTGTAGTCACATATACATCCATACTCACAAACACACACCATACACACACTCACACACATACACACACACACACACACACACACACACACACACACACACACACACACACACACACACACACACACACACACACACACACACACACACAGTCAACACAGCTGTCCCATGTATACAGTATAGAGACATTAAACCCTGGACGCTTCCCGTTTCTTTTATACTGTTTTTCACACTGTGTATTCATATACTGTATTATTAATGTAGCTCATTCTAATATACCTACTAATGTCTCTTTTTTTTTTTTTTTTTTACACTGCTCATACGCAACGCATATTTATATACTGGATTCTTGACATAGCTCACTGTAATATATCTACTGCTGTACAAGTAATTCTTAGTATATATTTTTGGTGTATATACACATAGATTGCATTTGGATTACTGATAGTATTATTTAGGTTGTTATTGGATTAGTTCTTACATACTTGATTTTTTGTTTCTCGTTTTTGATTATTTGTGTTTGACATTTTACTGCACTGTGAGGACCTAGTAATACAAGCATTTTGCTGCACCCGCTATAAAATCTGCTAAACTGTGTACACGGTCAATAAACATAGACTTTCCCTGAGGAGGAATTATTAAAATATATTTTTTAAGGGAAAGGGTTAATAAAGTCAGCTGGTAGGTGGAGCAATTGAAGTTGAAGATTCCTGATGTTTGTGACGCCCATCGTTTGGGCCTGGTGGGGAGTGTGGTGATAAACAGAGGTGTCAAAGTCTGTACTTTTGAGTTTTGAATCAGTCTTTATCCGACAAAGTCATGTTAGGACATTTCAGTTATCCTGTTAGAGCTTTTGTGCCGAATCTACTGCGGTGTTTCAGGTGCCACGTTTATGGTCATGTTGCAGCAGTGCATTCGGGTAGTTTTCAAGACCCTGTGACTTTTTCCACATTTTGTTACATTACAGCCTTATTCTAAAATGAATTAAGTAATTTTTTTCCTCATCAAACTACACACAATACCCTATAATGACAAAGCGAAAACATGTTTTTAGACGTTTTTGCAAATGTAATAAAAATAAAACCCAGAAATACCTTATTTACATAAAAATTCAGACCCTTTGTTATGAGACTTGACATTGAGCTCAGGTGCATCCTGCTTCCATTGATCATCCTTGAGATGTTTCTACAACTTGATTGGAGTCCACCAGTGGTAAATTCAATTGATTGGACATGATTTGGAACACACACTTAGGTCCCACCACAGTTGACAGTGCATTTCAAAAACCAGGCCATGAGGTCGAAGGAATTGTACGTAGAGCTCCGAGACAGGATTGTGTCGAGGCACAGATCTGGATAAGGGTACCAAACCATTTCTGCAGCATTGGAGGTCCCCAAGGACACAGTGGCCTCCATCGTTCTTAAATGGAAGAAGTTTGGAATCCCCAAGACTCTTCTTAGAGCTGGCCGCCAGGCCAATATGAACAATCGGGGGAGAAGTGCCTTAGTCAGGGAGGTGACAAAGAACCCAATGGTCACTCAGGACAGAGCTCCAGAGTTGCTCTATGGAGATGGCAGACGGAAGCCACTCCTCAGTAATAGGCACATCACAGCCCACTTGGAGTTTTCCAAAAGATTACAAGATTATCTGGTCTGATGAAACAAAGTTTGAACTCTTTGGCCTGAATGCCAAGTGTCACGTCTGAAGGAAACCTGGCACCATCCCTACGGTGAAGCATGGTGGTAACCGCTTCATGCTGTGGGGATGTTTTTCAGCGGCAGGGACCGGGAGACTAGTTAGGATCGAGGGAAAGATGAATGGAGCAAAGTACAGAGAGATCCCTGATGAAAACCTGCTCCAGAGCACTCAGGACCTCATACTGGGGTGAGGGTTCACCTTCCAACAGGACAACGACCCTAAGCACACAGCCAAGACAACGCAGGAGTGGCTTCGGTACAAGTCTCTGAATGTCTTTGAGTGGCCCAGACAGAGCCCGGATTTGAACCCGATAGAGAGAGACCTGAATATAGCTGTGCTGCGACGCTCCCCATCCAACCTGACAGAGCTTGAAAGGATCTACAGAGAAGAATGGGAGAAACTCACCAAATACAGGTGTGCCAAGCTTGTAGCGTCATACCCAAGAAGACTCGAGGCTGTAATTGCTGCCAAAGGTGCTTCAACAAAGTACTGAGGATAGGCTGAATACTTATGTAAATGTTATATTTTTATTTTTAATACATTTGCAAACATTGCTAAAAACCTGTTTTTGATTTGTCATTATGGGGTACATTGTGTAGATTGATGAGGAAAAAAATATATTTAATGCATTTTAGAATAAGGCTGTAATGTAACAAAATGTGGAACAAGTCAAGGCATCTGAATACTTTCCAAATGCACTGTATAGGAGGGAGATTCCAAGATGTGAGAAGTGTCAAGGAGGGCATGGTACAGAGGATTGTATAGTTTTGGTGGAAATAGTACTGTTTGTCAACTGTAAGGGTACCCATGTTGCTGGGGATCTGAAGTGTCCGGTGCGAGAGAGGCAGTTTGAGGTGACCAGAGTCAGAGTCGTGCAGAAGGTGTTGTATGCTGAGGCAGTGAAGAAAGTAGAGGAGCATGGGTAATGGTTGAGGGATCCTGAGAAGATCGCTTTTAGTAGTAGATCTCTACCAGCACAGAGGGATATGCCTACGAGTGATATATGCTTCATTAAGGTTGGCTTCTTAGTGTTCATAGCAACGGTCCTCAACTGTATCGCATAAATGGAATGAAAATCATTGAAAATTTATGTTGTGATGGCAGCTGCAGAGAAGTACTTGGGTGTACGAGATTGGACTTCAGAAGAGTTCCAGGATGTGTTGCGTGGTGGTGTCTCATCCTCCCAGGCTGTTGGCATTGTGCAGGAGCAGATCGGCTAAAAAGGGAAAGGGGGATACCTAGTCAGTTGTACAACTGAATGTCTTCAGATGTAATGTGTCTTCCGCATTTAACCCAACCCCTCTGAATCAGAGAGGTGCGGGGGGCTGCCTTAATTGACATCCACATCTTCGGCGCCTGGGGAACAGTGGGTTAACTGCCTTGCTCAGGGGCAGAAGGACAGATTTTTACCTTGTCAGCTCGGGGATTCGATTCAGCAACCTTTCGGTTACTGGCCCAACACTCAAACCGTTGGAAGGGTGTTTTTTTTCACCTTTCCCCTTTTGTTTCACAAAGTATAATGGATTTATACTATAGTCCAGTTGGGTGCTTTTAATGCAACATATTGGATGCCAACCGCCGTTAAACCTCACAGAAGAAGAAGAAGTCAGCCATTTGTGATGCTCGTCATTTGGTGCGACGCAGACAGGGTGGCGAGAGTGGTGAAACAGAACAGTCATTGTCTGTTCTTTTGAGTTTTGATGTTGAGTCTTTGCCCGAAAAAGTGATATTAGGATATATAAGTTATCCTGTATGAGCTTTTGTGCCAAATACATTACGTTGTTACGAGTGTCAAGCTTATGGGCATGTGGCAGCAGTGTGTAGGAGGGAGGTTCCTAGGTTTGAGAAGTGTGCAGAAGGGCATGAGACAAAGGAATGTGTAGCATTGGGGAAAGTAGTGGTATGTGTTGATTCTAGGGGTGCCCATGGGGCTGGGGATCAGAAATGTCCCGTGCAGGTTGAGGTTTCCAGGGTTAGAGTAATGCAGAAGATGTCATATGCTGAGGCAGTGAAGAAAGTAGAGAAAGATGGGTCAAGGGGGAGGGATCCTGAGAGGAGTGTTGTGAGTAGTAGATCTGTACCAGTACAGAGGGATAGACCAACTAGTGATATATGTTTCAGTAAGATTTGATTTTTTGCATTTATAGCAATGGTTATCAACTGTACTGCAATGATGGAACGTAAGTCGCAGAATATTGAGGTTGTGGTGGCAGCTGCAGAGAGGTATTTGGTTGTGCGAGACTTGACATCAGAAGAGTTACAGGGTGTGTTAAGTGGTGATGTCCCATCCTTTCAGGTTGTTGGCATGAGGTAGGACTAAATATATTTAAATAGTGGAGTGTTTTTTATTTTACCTTTTATTTAACTACGCAAGTCAGTTAAGAACAAATTCTTATTTACAATGACGGCCTACCCAGCCAAACCCTAACCCAGGCGATGCTGGGCCAATTGTGCACCACCCTATGGGACTCCCAATCATGGCTGGTTGTGATACAGCCTGAAATTGAAACACAGTCTGTAGTGATGCATCTAGCACGGAGATGCAGTGCCTTAGACAGCTGCTCCACTCGGGAGCCCCTGATATGTAGGGCGGTATTTAATTTAAATATTTTTTAAATGTCATTTTTGGGTGAGTTAGATGGTAGGGTATTTTTTTTTTTTTTTTTTCAAGCAAAGTATAAGGGAGTTGTGTACTCCAGTCTAGTAGGTGTAGGTAATGCAACATATTGGATGCCAACCGCCCTTAAACCTCATCGAAGAAGAAGTCAGCCGGTGCGTATGACGTAACAGTTCTTACCGGAAGTTAAAAAGTACACAACATAGATGGCGGCGTCCAACGAGACAATGTTGAAAAAACCACACGTGGGGAAAAAGAGAAAGGTAAAGTTCTACATTTATCATAACACGTTTACAAATAGATGACTTACATCTGATCAGCTAATGTAGCTATATTCTATTCTCGGTCCTACTTTTTTGATCCTGCAACGCTAATTAAAGGCTACACACTGATTGTAGCCCTGATCCCCTATCCAATTTTCTCAACGCTTTCAGTAACATTACATTGCTAACGATTTAGTGACTGCAGCAGTTTCTCAAAACTCGTTGCTTGCTAGCCATTTTGTTGATACGTTTTCATTTGTTTGGGATAGAGAGTATACTATTGAAATCCCTTTACTTTTAGCTAGCTACTCTTTCTTCTTGAGGGCTAACGTTAGTAACGTAAGCGTCGATGCCTCTACTGTCTGTCTAGCTACCACTGAAACTGGTGAAAAGGCACCTGAAAAAGTTAATTATCTGTAACATGTTAAGGTTTTTCGTAATATGTATAATGGACAACATACAAAAAAATCCAGCCTGCTCCAATTAATGTGTTGTTATTTGACTTCATGATTGATATCTGTTTGTTCTGCAATCAGCCTCCAACGAGATACTGGGAGGGCACAGAGAAAGACGGGAAGAATGATGGAAAGAAACAGAAAGAAGGGGACAACAACGAACAGACTCCGCAACAAAATAAGACGAGGACAAAGGAAGGAGGAAAGCGAGGAGTAGCAGGAGGAAAGCGAGGAGTAGCAGGAGGAAAGCGAGGAGTAGCAGGAGGAAAGCGAGGAGTAGCAGGAGGAAAGCGAGGAGTAGCAGGAGGAAAGCGAGGAAAGCGAGCAGGAGGAAAGCGAGGAGGAGCAGGAGAAAAGGTCATATCAGGGGTAAGTGGTAGGTCAATCTGTATCACTGAAGATTCTTGAAATGTTTCACCCTATCCTTTAAGAATGTGTTTTTCATGAATGTTTAATTAAATCCCACAGAAATTAGATCCATTCCCAGGCTCAGCACTTGTCCCTGAAGAGAAGTTGAAAAAATTCAAGAGGGGAGTGAAGGGAGAACTGGTGAGGCATGTTTGAATACACATTCACCAAGACATTCTGTCAGAATAATGTCACTTACTAATTTTGAAAATATACCATTGTTTTGTACATGTACGTTAACTTTTTAGTAAGTTGTAAGGTTTTTCCCCATCCCTCTCTCCCCAGCCCCCTCGGCCGCAGTACAAGCTCAGAGATGTGGTCATTCGATCAGAGGCTGCCTCAGACCTGGCCCAGAAGCAGAATGCACGATATGACCTTATGCTCCCAGAGGATGCTGGGTAATGTCAATACATTTGCAGGGCCAAGTTTAGTAGACAAAAATGGCTGTACCGCTATCGTCTCTGCAACTTTCTGTTTTTCTCTGTTCTTAGGTTCCTGGAGGGAGACAAAGATGAGGACACGTGCAACATCTCACAGGATGACATCGCTGATGCTGTGGATATTACCGCAGGGGCAAAGGTGAGACACTGAAGGGGCAATAGCTAGGTTTCCATCCAATTGGCGACAGATTTTCGTGCAAATATGCATATTTTCGCACCAGTGCTATGTTTCCACTAAACAGACTTGTTGCAGATAAAAATCAGTGCGTGATGATGTAGTGCACACAAAATTTACTTTTTCGCTTACGTTTTCATGTACCAAATAAAAGTCTACATTTCAATGTGTTTCCATCGCATTTTCAACTCTACTAATAGTTTTGTCACAAAAACATGCATTAAATAGCAAATGTGCTTATCTGGTCTTGGCACATACGCTCTAGCCAACAGCTCTCAAATACGGTGCGGGAAGGCTAGTCTACATGAGATTATTATTGATATAAGAGCGAGAATATTCTTATTTGTGAAATGGCAGTCAAACATCGATCATCATGTCACCAGAATAAGACCCTTGATATTTATTGGAAAGGAGCATCGAGCTCATCACCAATCAATCAAATGTATTTATAAAACCCTTCTTACATCAGCTGATGTCACAAAGTGCTGTACAGAAACCCAGCCTAAAACCCCCAAACAGCAAGCAATGCAGGTATAGAAGCACTGTGGCTAGGAAAAACTCCCTAGAAAGGCCAGAACCTAGGAAGAAACCTAGAGAGGAACCAGGCTATGAGGAGTGGCCAGTCCTCTTCTGGCTGTGCCGGTCGGAGATTATAACAGAGAACCTGGCCAAGATATTCAAATGTTCATAGGTGACCAGCAGGGTCAAATAATAATAATCACAGTAGTTGTCGAGGGTGCAACAGGTCAGCACCTCGGGAGTAAATGTCAGTTGGCTTTTCATAGCCGATCATTCAGAGTATTTCTACTGCTCCTGCTGTCTCTAGAGAGTTGATAACAGCAGGTCTGGGACAGGTAGCACATCCGGTGAACGGGTAAGGGTTCCATAGCCGCAGGCAGAACAGTTGAAAGTGGAGCAGCAGCACGGCCAGGTGGACTGGGAGCAGCAAGGAGTCATCAGGCCAGGTAGTCCTGAGGCATGGTCCTAGGGCTCAGGTCCTCCGAGAGAAAGAAAGAATTAGAGAGAGCATACTTAAATTCACACAGGACACCGGATAAGACAGGAGAAATACTCCAGATATTACAGACTGACCCTAGCCCCCCGACACATTAAATACTGGAGGCTGAGACAGGAGGGGTCAGGAGACACTGTGGCCCTGTCCGACTATCACCAATCACTTTCACCACCCTGTAACTTATTTATCTGTAGCCTAATAAACTGCACGGTTTCCAGAGTTGTAGTGGGAGGACCACACACCATGTCATCATGTGACTCCCAAGTTTCCTTCGAAATAATGGTTATTATATTAATATTTGCACATAAAGCAGTTTTCACCACCATTTCTCACATAATACATTTTACAGTCGCAAAAAGATCCCACCACGTCAAACAAACAAAAGATCTTACTACATTTATAAAATTGTACTGAAATGTGCTGCTTCCATCACAGCTGTTGTGATTTTTTTCTTATATAAAAACTGGATGAAAATGTATGTCATTTCAATTGCCCACAGGCAGAAATGATCTGAGTTCTGTCTTTTTTATAATGATGGATCTGTCTGGGGGTGGTGGTATCATTGAGTTGAGAGCCAGGCCAGTAATAAGGGTTGCCGGTTTGAACCCCCAAGCTTCCTGGGATGGAATCTGTAGGGAAGGGTCCGTCAGCCGGAGGGTTACCAGGTTCAATATCCCTGTATACTACCACCATTGAGCAAGGCACTTTACCCCTAAGTGCTCCAGAGGCTCTGCCACCGCCCCTGTGCTGCTCCCAGCCTGTGTGTGTGTGTGTGTGTGTGTCACGTAGGTACTGTGTGTGTGTCACGTAGGTACTGTGTGTGTGTGTGTGTCACGTAGGTACTGTGTGTGTGCCACGTAGGTACTGTGTGTGTGTGTGTCACGTAGGGTACTGTGACTGCAAATAATAAAGAATATCCATGCAAATGTAGTATTATTATTGTTTTCTAACTCTGTCACTCTCTCCCTCCACAGTACTTTAGCCTGACCCTGTCTCAGTTTGGGCCTTACCGACTGGATTACAGCAAGACTGGGCGGTCAGTTTCATGTTCTGTTTGTTGAGTGTGTTCTGTGCAAGCAGGCCAGATATTCTGTTTGTGCTTATATTGTTAGAGCTGGATTTGCTGGGTAAATTCATTGTGATTAGTTGTTTTAGTCCTGGGAAGTCTGATGTTTTGTATGTGTGTGTTCCCTCTATTCCAGACACCTGCTGCTTGGTGGCAGGAGAGGGCACGTGACCTGCCTGGACTGGCAGTCCAAACAGTTGATGTGTGAGATGAACGTGATGGAGACAGTCAACGATGTAAAGTGAGTACACACAATTACATTCACACACTCATTTACATTCAGTTTTAGGCATAATTTCCTCCTCCCATTAACTCATCCTAATCTGTACTTTTCTGTGTGTCCACTAGGTGGCTCCACAGTGAGGCTTTGTTTGCAGTGGCTCAGAAGAAGTGGCTGTATATCTATGACAACAAGGGCATCGAGCTCCACTGCATCCGCAAGTTCAACGATGTTCTCCGCATGCAGTTTCTCCCCTACCACTTCCTGCTGGCTACAGCAGTGTGTAAACTTATACTAACGTTGTAATATGTGTGTTTGTGTCAGATGTGTAAGGGGAATCAATTGTGTAATGAGTGATATGTGAATCAAGATGTAGGCAAGCTCTGGGGGTTACACAAGTCTTCAGGTCTCAGGTTACTTGTCTCAGGTTACTCAACACAACAGGTGATTGTAGTCTCACCCGTGAACTCATCCTGTGTCTCTCTACCCCCCTGTCTTGCTACCTCTCCTCCTCCAGAGTGCGACAGGCTTCCTGCAGTACCTGGATGTGTCAGTGGGTAAGGAGGTGGTGGCCATCTGCACCAAGGCTGGCCGGCTTGATGTGATGGCCCATAACCCTCACAACGGCATCATCCACCTGGGCCACTCCAACGGCACTGTCACCCTCTGGACGCCAAACCAGAGAGAGCCAGTTGTCAAGATGCTCTGCCACCAGGGAGGTGTGCGCTCTGTCGCCGTCGACAAGACTGGCACGTGAGTCCCAGTCAAAGACATAATATAGTTCTGGTTTTGTTATGAGTGGTTTTGGTCTCTCAGCCATTGAAAGGGTGGTTATGTTGTGCAGTGTAGCTGTTGTATTCAATATGATATCCACATTTGGGTCAGTGTTTTGTGATTGGTCTTTGCTGGTGTACTTCCCTATAATGTCCAGCAGGGGGCTGTCCTGTAACACTCTTCTATCTGTGCAGGTACATGGTGACCTCTGGCATGGACAAGAAGCTGAAGGTGTATGACATCAGATCCTACCGGCCCCTGCAGTCCTACTTCCTGCCTGCGGGAGCTTCCTGCCTATCTCTGAGTCAGAGGGGCCTGCTGTCCGCCGCCACAGGAGACATAGTCCAGGTCATACATGCTGCTTATAATTTTGCCTATGTTTTTGTCCCATGCCTTTTGTATTTTCCTGTGGTCTTCTTGACACTGCTATTACATAGTTCCATTCCAGCAAGCCATGGTAATGCCTCAGAGCTATATTGACCTATATTGTCCACTGAATCTAGAACCAAGCATACTAATGGAATTGACAGAACTGGAACCGGAACTCAAATACTCATTAAGAGGGAGAGAATGGATTGCTCTGAGGCAGCAACATGGTGCCCAGCTCTAATGCTGTCCAAACTCTCTCTACTTTTCCTGACCCTGTTTTTTTTTCACTGAGTATTCGTTAAAGGAAAAATCTACCCAAAACCCCTCATTCCTTTAATTTACAGTGTTAAATAACACTATGTGAGGAGAATATTTTTTGTGAACAAATGTTTCATTTTTGGTGTTATAATAAGGTTGTTAGCAACATGGAACATCATTGTGGAAATCTGCAGCTCAAGTCGACTACAAAATCCACAATGCAATTCTCTCTCTCTGGGCTGCTGTCTTGAGAAATTCTATAGGAAGAGAGACCACAAAAATGTTATCACCAAGAATGGTACAGAGTTGAAAGCTTAACAAACATAATCGGGTCTCTACTTTTCTAGAAAAGAACAACCTCTTTTGTCTACGTGGCAGTTTAGCAGATGTGTGGAAACAGGGAGGGAAGATGGTGTAAAAGGCGATTGGTTTGTCTCTGCAGATTAAGATAGTGCAAGGGCTCAGCCGTATAACTGTGTTTGTCACAGTTCACACTATAATGTGATCCTTTCTGAAAGGTTCCACACGGCTGATTTCATGCAGATAGTAAACCCACGGGATGTCTCACATGCTGCAGTCGCACCTAAACGGATCGTAGCTATATGCCCAAAGACACGTTTGTATCAGGTTAGAAAAAACACTAGCAGATAACAAGAGACTAAGCAGTAAAACACGGGATAGCATGACTAATTATGTAATTTCTACAACACTGCCTAGTTAGCTAGAAAACGCTGCTACACACGATAATACCAAAGACAATATCAGCATGTAACGTAGCTAGTTATCAAGGAGTGAATGGGAGTCTATTGGGCGCCAGCACAAAAAAAAAACATTAGCACGAATTTCGTCAACACTAGGTACAACATTACAAATCTTTTCTGAGAATTGAGATAATGAACTTGCTATCTGTGGTATCGTATAGCTTTGGAATCGTGACATCACATATTTGAGGAAAATAGGGACGTTTCTCGACATATACACTGACTTTGAGAAGGGATTGCGTGACGATTTGCTTAGCAACCGCGTGACGACAACATGAACGCGATTGGTCAACAGTATGCTGGGTGGGGCGTTATACGTTCATTCATTGGATTCCTATCTCCTTTCTATAATATCTCTGGCAACGGCGCAATGCACACTGGACTAGAGGCAGACAAATAGGAAAAAATGTGCTAGACCCTCCATTAAATAAAACATTTCTCGAGGTAGGAATATTGCAAAAATATGATCAATGCCACATTCAAGAGAAGACAACCTCCCGCATTATGACAGCGACTAGTGTTTAAATCTGACATGTATGATATGTTTTTCTGATCTAAAAGTCGTATTCCTATTAACTTCCAGTGTAGTGAGAGCGACTTTATCACGGTGCTACATCATACCGGATTGAACGGCAATAACTCAGATAAACGTGAAATGACCCAGGGAATCGATAGAACATCCCTCAGAGATGCACAAAAACAATATAACATTCAAAAATGGTGAACCTTTCCTTAAATGTCTGTGTCTGAGTGTTTCTCTGTTGGAACCTCTGTGCTCATGTTGATATCTCTGTGGTCACGTCTGCTTTTCTGTGTAGGTGTACAGAGATGTGTGGGGCACCCCAGTGACCAAGCCCTACATGGCCCACAGGGCAAAGGGCTCAGTGTGGGGTGTGCACTTCTGCCCCTTTGAGGACGTCCTAGGGGTGGGCCATGGAGAGGGCTTCACTAGCATGGTCGTACCAGGTCAGAATGAAATTCAGATTCAATCCATATTCTCCTTCCTGTGTGGCGTGTCCAATTGATCTAAATTCTGATTGACCCCAACCCTGGTGAACAGTCTCTAACTCCATGCTCTCTCTCCACCGTAAGGTGCTGGCGAGCCCAACTTTGACGGTCTGGATGCCAACCCGTACCGCAGTGCCAAGCAGAGGCAGGAGTGGGAGGTCAAAGCCCTACTAGAGAAGATCCAGCCAGAACTGATTGGCCTGGACCCTAGCCAGCTCAGCCAGGTGGACCACTCCACCTGGGAACAGAGACATGAGGACAGGGTCCAAGTACTGGTCAGTACTACCAAGGGATGGAAGCAGTTTATCAGAGGGATATTGCATATTGAGAATTAAGATGGTGACAAATCTGAACTTTGTCATAAATCATGCATTGATGTTGTGAGACTGAATGTTGTGTGGTTTGATTTCAGGGCTTTGACCCGCTGGCCAAGGAGAAGTTTACACCAAGGTTAAAGACCAAAGGTCGGAGTTCAAGTGGAAAAGTGGAAAAGCGCAAGAAGCAAGTGGCACATGAGGACCAGAGGGTGAGTTCTATTACTACAAAGACACCATGCAATTTATATGGAATTACGTCTTCATTATTTCATCTTTTGATATTTTACTAATTATGTGCGTCTCCCATGGTCTTTCTGCTTCCTACCCGCTCTTGGTGGCTTTCCTCCACTCAGGATGTGATCAGGCAAACCGTGGAAGACAGGATGAAGATAGATAAAGAGAGGAAGGAGAAAGAGAAGAAAGAGGCGGCAGCAGCTGGTCAGAAGTCTGCTCTGGACAGATTCAGGAAGTAAGACAGAGGGACCAGTGTGTGTGTGTGTGTGTGTAGACGCCTCTGTGGGACTGAGCGTTGACCTTTCAGATAAAGGGCACATTCTGAGTATGGGACATGTTCCTCCGAAGCCCAGCCAGAAGGCTCCAACAGCCACTGCAGACACACAGAACATGCATACCAAACTGTATGAGATGACTTGGAACTGCATCATAATCAGTGCCCTGAGCTCATTCTGTGTGACATTTATAAACTGTCAGTGTATTTCATATCAAAATCTAATTTTATTGGTCACATACACATATTTAGCAGATGTTATTGCGGGTGCAGTAAAATGCTGTCAGTGTATTTATGTCAGTTGGAAAGGCTGTCATGAAGTATTATCACCTCCCTTCTCTATTGTGACAATTATGATCGTTTTTTTCAGTATAGTTTAATACTGTTACTTGACAAATGTTTTATATAAAAAACATGTCATTTGTGAAATAAAAAACATTTGTTCACAAAAAAAGTATTTGTGGCGTCCTTTTCCATCAGTGGCAAAAGATTTCACATTCTACCTCTATAATGTGTCAATTAACTTTAATGTAATGCTACAGACGTGGAAGTCAAAAGTAGGATGAAATGTCATCTATCCCCGTTGCTCTCTTTCAGTCTGCTGGAAAGCAAAAACCAACCATCAGTTTTATCTACACAAACACTACTACGACTTTGACTACTACCAGCATGTCATATCAGTGCGACATACTAGCACAGCTTTACCAATGTTTTTTTTTTTTAGAAACCACTAAACAAAATGCTTACTTATTGATATTTAGATTCTTCCACAGTCTTTGAGAACATTGGGATAAAATGTTCTGTGAACATGAACATTCTTGTTACTCCTTGATGGTTTTTATTACTTTTTTAATACTTTCCACGCCAACTTTCTCATGCCGGTTTACTAAAATGTGTGTATAAAGAGGGGTACTGAGCCCTGTGGAGTACATCATTTGGGAAGAGGCATCGTCTCAGAATGATGGGTGCTGGTGTTGCTATTCTGTCTGTCTGGAGCACAGACTCAGGGTGAGAGGTGAAACTACTACTACAACAACAATTCAAGTTGACTGAATCTGGAATGAGCTGAGAGACTTGGTGCACAACCAGGAAATCACAGTGGCGGAATAGAGAGTAGAGCTGAGGAACATGGAGGTCAGACTCTGGGACAGTGGAGGGAAGGTGGAGGAGCTGAAGAGAAACAATGCAGCCCATCAGCACACCTGTCAGCCATAGAGGCCTGACTGAATGCAAGTGAAAGCCAGGTGGTGGAGCTGAGTGCTGCTAAGACCGTACTGCCGTGCCACAAGAACAAGGTGGAGGAACTAGAGAGAATGCAGCCTTGGACTGGGTGACAGTGAGAATGATGTAGAGGAGCTGAAGAAATACAAAACACCCTTAGAGGCCAGAGTGACAGCTAGTGAGAGCCAGGTTGAAGAAAGAAAAGCCCACCTTGGAGGCCAGAGTGACAGCCAGTGAGAGCCAGGTGGAAGAGCTGAAGAGAGAACACAGATCACAAGTGGCATTCTCTGCTGGCTTGGGTGACAGCGTTGCAAGTCCCTTCAACATTGAGACATCACTGGTCTGAGTCTTCGCCAACATAGGCACAGCCTACAACCGAACTACAGGTATCATTACTAGTGAAAGGAGTCTTACCTCAGATTCACCGCCTGCGATCGGCATGCTTCTGCTGTAATGGGTGTGAGGTTTTATAAGAATGTCCAGTCAATGATTTGGAATGGATCAACCACAATGGGAGTAATGAGTTTGTGACTAGAGGCTTTGGAGCTGGAGAAGGGGGATGTGGTCTACCTGCATCTCGATGAAGGCCAGGGGCTCACTGATATTCAAGGCAACCACAACACCTTTACTGGCTTCCTACTCCCTATGTGAGGGTAACACCTCCTCTGAATAATACAATTGCAACAGAATTAAGCCTGAAATGTTTGCGTCTCTTTGGGTTTTTGTTAACATTTCTCAGCAGACCGGTAACAAGTGTGGTTTACCTCACTCAGTAATGTTTTTATCAATGCTCATTGACATTTGTTCATTAATTGCATGCAGGTCTTGCTTCAAGCCTTCTTTCCAGCTGACCACTTACAATTAAGTGTTTGTTGTCACAAATGACAGAGAATATTACTAGAACTGGTTAAGCATATAATGGGTAGAATAAGATACCTGTCCCATGGTTGCTAGGCAACCACGAGGGAAGGTTATACCTGTGGACGGACTTTGTTTTGCTTAATTATCTTTCCGGCTCACTGTTTGCATTCCTCTTTTCATCACCTATATGCATCTAACCCGCAAGCCTCTACTCACACCCAGCTGTAATTGTCCTATCCTTATCTTATCCTTATATAAAGGTTTCATAGTTGGACAGAAAATCAAAGGGGGCAAAGTCAACTGTTAAAGATTGTGAGAGGGTGTGAGTGTGAGAGAGAGAGAGAGTTGAGTGAGTAAATGGGAAAGAGAAATAGAGAGCGAGCAGTTTAATAGGTGAGAGTGACTGTTATTGCAGTTCCAAAGATATTCAGTCTAAGAAAGGGTATGATTGAGGGCTTTATTAGTGATCAATCCATTCTTGCACACACACATTTTCTGAGTACATTCACACATCCTTCATACTAATACATCTTCACAGAATAGAATACTCAATATTCATTCTAGGTGAGGGAGGAGGAAGAACATACATGGCTACCCGGATCTGTCTTTGTTCAAACAATGCGAATTACAATGTTTCAGTTCACTTCTCACGTTAGTATTGAAAAGGTTATTGGAAACACTCCCCAATAATACATCCCCCCCAAAAATCCAAGAGATGTCCCTTTGTCTACAACATACACTCATAAATAATGTTGAAAACTGCATTTTAATTTGTATTGGATCTCCTCAGCTGCATTTACACAGGCAGCCCAATTCAGATTTTTTTCTCTCACTAATAGTTTTTTTGACTAATCAGATCAACTCTGAAAAAGATCTGATGTAAAAAAGATATACATTTGGTCAAAAGACCAATTAGTGGGAAAAATATCAGAATTAGGCTGCCTGTGTAAACGCAACCCTCTTGACTACAGAAGAGCCCTCTGCAGCAGTGGACTGAATCCCTCTCTGGGTCAGACAAATCATTACCCTCCCAGCCCAGAAAAACCAATGCATGTCTTTTATTCACACTCTACTTGCTAAACATGACAGTTACATAAGTTATTGAAGCGGGGTTATAAATACTGCATCTGTGTGTTTGTGTGTGTATGTGTTCGCCTATGGCAGTCCATCTCATCTGGTCTTTTTCATGTCTTGAGTGCTGCTGACTGACCATAGCGGTTGAACCACCAGGGAAGACGGGCTGACTGTGTACTGAGGTGCTCCCTTTGCCTCTGTTTCTTCCTTTGTTCCTTCAAGTTTATCTATAGAACTGCACAGATGAAAGCAAATCATCTATTCAGAATTCAGTTCAGATGAAGGACAGGAGTCGATGAGAGGAAACAATGAAAGAAAACCACTTGTTTTGATTGACATTTCAGCTGAATACATAATCGAGAAAATGCTTGGTACTACTGGAGTGATCTGGAGTGGGTGGGGGAAGAGAGAAACTATCATTTACATTTTTACCATATTATTAAAGTGGAAGCAAGAGTTAGTTGCATTTTGGCAACTTCATGCATCTTTAGTGCTAAATTTTCATAACTGAGGTGAAAGCAGCTTGAGTCTACTTAGGCAGTAAGTAATCTTACATAGTAGCTATACAGAAGAGACTATATACTAAGTCCTTTTGCAGGTTGTTTCAGTCTTACAGTAAGCTGATTACCTTATGCTTGTCTTGTGGCAGGGCTTGTAAACTATTACAGACTACAAAGGGAAGCACAGCCACAAGCTGCCCAGTGACACGAGCCTACCAGACGAGCTAAATTACTTCTACGCTCGTTTCGAGGCAAGCAACTCTGGTGTTCCGGACGACTGTGTGATAACGCTCTCCGTAGCCGATGTGAGTAAGACCTTTAAACAGGTCAACATTCACAAGGCCGCAGGCCCGGACAGATTACCAGGACGTGTACTCTGAGCATGCGCTGACCAACTGGCAAGTGTCTTCACTGACATTTTCTACCTGTCCCTGACCGAGTCTGTAATACCAACATGTCTCAAGCAGACCACCATAGTGCCTGTGCCCAAGAACACTAAGGTAACCTACCTAAATGACTACCGACTTGTAGCACTCACGTCTGTAGCCATAAAGTACTTTGAAAGGCTGGTCATGGCCCACATCAACACCATTATCCCAGAGACCCTAGACCCACTCCAATTTGCATACCGCCCCAACAGATCCACAGATGATAAAATCTCTATTGCATTCCACACTGCCCTTTCCCACCTGGACAAAAGGAACACATATGTGAGAATGTTATGCATTGACTACAGCTCAGCGTTCAACACCATAGTGCCCTCAAAGCTCATCACTAAGCTAAGGACCCTGGGACTAAACACCTCCCTCTGCAACTGGATCCTGGACTTCCTGACGGGCCGCACCCAGGTGGTAAGAGTAGGTAACAACACTTCCGCCACGCTGATCCTCAACATGGGGGCCAGTACCCTCCTGTACTCCCTGTTCACTCATGACTGCATGGAAAGGCATGACTCCAACACCATCATTAAGTTTGCTGATGACACAACAGTGGTAGGCCTGATCACCGACAATGATGAGACAGCCTACAGGGAGGAGGTCAGAGACCTGGCATAGTCACCCGGCATAGTCACTTTAACTCTACCTACATGTACATACATATTACCGACATGGCCAACACAACAACCTCTCCCTCAACGTGATCAAGTCAAACGAGATGATTGTGGACTACAGGAAAAGGAGGACCGAGCATGCCCCCATTCACATCGACGGAGCTGTAGTGGAGCAGGTCGAGAGCTTCAAGTTCCTTGGTGTCCACATCAACAACAAACTATCATGGTCAAAGCACACCAAGACAGTCGTGAAGAGGTCACGACAAAACTTACTCCCCCTCAGGAGACTGAAAAGATTTGGCATGGGTCCTCAGATCCTCAAAAAGTTATACAGCTGCACCATCGAAAGCATCCTGACTGATTACATCACTGCCTGGTATGGCAGCTGCTTCACCTCCAACCACAAGGCACTACAGAGGGTAGTGCGCACGGCCCAGTACATCACTGGGACCAAGCTTCCTGACATCCAGGACCTCTATACCAGGCAGTGGTATAGACTCCAGCCACCCTAGTGATAGACTGTTCTCTCTGCTACCGCACGGCAAGCGGTACCGGAGCGCCAAGTCTAGGTGCAAAAGGTTTCTCAACAGCTTCTACCTCTAAGCCATAAGACTCCTGAACAGCTTATCAAATGGCTACCCATACTATTTGCATTGCCCCCCCCCCCCCCCCCTTTTACACTGCTGCTATTCTCTGTTTATTATTTATGTATAGTCACTTTAACTCTACCTACATGTACATATTACCTCAATTACCTCGACTAACCATTGACTCTGTACCGGTACCCCCTGTATATAGCCTTGCTATTGTTATTTACTGCTGCTCTTTAATTGTTACTTTTATTTCTTATTTTTTACTTGATCTATTTTTTACTTAACACGTATTTTTTCTTAAAACTGCATTGTTGGTTAAGGGCTTGTAAGTAAGCATTTTACTGTAAGGTCTATACCTGTTGTATTAAGCGGATGTGAAAAATAAAATTAGATTTTAATTAGTAGAACATTCCATTATGCATTAATAACATTACTCTAAATTCTTACATTAATGGCAAATATCCTGTAGGTTATGTGTTTCCTGGTCAGTAATATTTACATATCTACAGCAGTGTTTCCCAACTCCAGTCCTCCAGGACCCCCAACAGTACACATTTTTGTTGTAGCACCAGACAAACTCACCTGATTCAACTCAATGAGGGCTTGATGATTAGTTGACAAGTTAAATCAGGTGTGCTTGCCCGGGGCTACAACTAAAATGTGTACTGTTGGGGGTCCTGGAGGACTGGAGTTGGGAAACACTGGTCTACAGTATGTGTCTGTGTGTGTTCTAGCAGTCTTAAATATATCTTCACACTAATTCCCTTCAACTACTGATTCATATTCCTTCAGCTTTGACAAAATGCCAGCATTATAACATAACATAAAATACATTCAAATATTCCTAAAAAGCTATAAAAATAAAAGCACATTTTCATAGTGCACAGTGAATCCTTACCATTCCCAATGAAATAGAGCACTTGTGCTATTCAGAGTATTGAAATCCTGGCAGAGGCACAGCCCCCAAAACACAATAGTTTCCTATCCACGAGGGCAACACCCCCCTCACAGCCCCTGATCCACCCCCAGAAAGGTCCCCAGCATGGCCCGGACTTTACAGACCCCCAGGGAGGCGCGCAGGCCCAGCCAGGAGCAGGGGGGAGGGGAGTGGATGTCAGCCCAAAACCGGAGCATCTCTCTGGGGGAGATGTGGTGGATGGACACCATGGCCTGGTAGCAGCAGCGCCCGTAGGGCACTGCGGGCCCACCAGAGAACAGCGGGCAGTGGGAGGGCAGCACTCCAGCTGCACGGGCACACAGACCCACAAACACGTCCTCAGGGGGCAGAGGGGTGGGCAGAGGTGAGGCAGCGGCAGTCAAGGAGATCTTGAGCAGGGTGGAGCGAGAGAGGATGTAGGCAGTGCCACTGCAGTAGTCAGGGAAGACAGATGCAGGGTATGCCCCTCTAGGGAGGTAGTGCTTACTGTCTGGGTCTCGGTCTGGAGCCACGTGAAGGTGGACCCGGCCAAGGTACAGGTCCCCATGCTCGTAGGTGTTGGTCACGGTGCTCCTGTTCAGGTAGCGCAGCAGGGCCCCGGGGTTGAACAGGACGTCATCGTCCACCTTGGCCAGGAAGTGGGCCTGGGGGCAGAAGTGTCGGGCCCAGTTCAGCATGGAGAGGGTCTTCAGGGTCAGGTTAGAGTAGGAGTCCCAGAAGCGCCCTTGGATCAGGTCCCCTCGTTCCCGGGCCTCCTCTATCAGCAGCTTGGCTAGCCCAGGGTCAGAGGCCACCCCGACCATGAACAAGGTCATGACCCTATGACCCCTGACCTCCACCTCCCCACCCCACGTGTCCCGGATGGCCTGGCGGGCCATCTGATTGGCTGGGGCGGAGGTCACCATGGCGATGAGGTAGGGTTTGGCACGCTGGCAGACGAGAGGGCTGGGCATAAGGAGGTACTCCTCGGGTCTGGTTGGGGGGACACTTTGTGGGAGTATGATCCCCCCCTGCGCCTCTACCATTGTGTTCATGTTCATGGAGGTGGCCCATGACTCAATGGAGTCCACGAAGAGCAGAGCTAGCAGGGCAGCACTGACTATCAGCACACAGAGAGCAGGCACCACCCCGAACCGCCCCCGCTTACCAAAGCGGGGCTTACACACCCACAGGCCCCGCCCCACCATGACCTCCAACCTCCACACTGCAGCACTCAGGCAGCTCCACAACTCACCCCTTCTCTCTTTATCCTCCTGTCTTCTTTCACGCCAGCTCTATAACTCAGAATTCTTATCTTTCCTCGTTTTACTTCCTTGCTGTCTCTTGTGTGTCTTTCTCAACCCTCAGTTGGTTGGCTGCAGATAACTCTCCAGATTGCAGGTGGCACGAGAGGTCCATTCAGTGCTGCATCACTGTATCCAGAGCAGGCCAGGGAAGCTGCACGTTATAGAGGCAAATAGAATCGGGTTAACACACACACACACATTGCCTGGAGCTGTCAATGGCTTCATATCCCACAACACTGTGCGTCAAAGCGTTGTCGTTATTCTCAGCGCAAATGAAAACAAAAGAGAGAAAGCATTTCCCAAAGGAGGACCCTGGCAAAGCTTCTGAATGAGCGGTATCCTTTGTCGCTTAGACCGATCCTTTAAAAAATATAAGATATGTAGCAGTTGATTCCTGCTATATAAATATCCTGATCATAAACATCACACTAACCCATAGGCTACACGTATAGGCTACACATCCAACTACACATCCACCACCAACTGAGACATCGTGCAGTCTGTTAATGATTAACCTAATCTTAAAAACTCCACCCAACCACTTACAGGGAAAACAATAAGACTTACACTACAGAACTTCCCCTACGTATAAAAATGCAGTTTAACAGTATACCATGATTTGGTACTGAGAGGCTACTGGATACTAGCCTACAGTTGTCATGAGCGTTTTGGCAACAAGAGCGTTACGCACGCAACATTGAAATATACTACATTTATTTGTTTTAAAATGTAAATATGATGTAAGTATGATTGAAGACACCCCAATCCTGATCTTATATTAGGCTACAAAGAAATTGATACATATCGGATGCCTATTGCTTATCATTGTTCTGTAGTAATCAACTGTAGGCGCCAGCGAATTTGGGACTTTGAATATATGTATTATTGCATTATTATTATTATTATTATAAATGGTGCCCACTCTATAAAATAAAAACGCAATAACATCAAACCTTGAATCCAATGAAGACGACCATGTCAACACATCCTGTCCATGGTTCCGTTATCCTCCGCAATATTTGTGGCTTCAAATATTCCCCACTGAGCATAATGCAGTAACAAACTCGTCACATCCGGATGCAGGCTGTACCATGCACTTAATGTTGAAGACAGACTGATAAGGTCAATTCATGCAAATACACGTATTCGACATAGACTGCTTGTGGTCGTGCGTTTCTCTTTTTAATGTAGGACTATTCGTAGGCTATAGGCTTAGTAGAGAAGATATTAGAAGAAGATAGATTTAGAATATATTATTGCATTTGACAATTCTTCTGTTCTTGATAGTTGCATGACATCTTGTGGACGTGTTTGTAAATGTAGCCTATCTTGTCAAGTATCTTTGACCCTTCTGAGCATTATTACACAGTAAGGGTTATGCTACACTACTTGTATGCCTATAATTATTGCTTTTTGATGACCATCAGAATCTCAACTTAATACTTGAGACTTATGTTTGACCATAATGTGGCCAATATTTCTTTGAGCCCTACTATAGCGTTTCCCAAACTTAGTCCTCGGGACACCAAGGGGTGCACGTTTTGTTTTTTCCCTAACACTACAAAACTGATTAAAATGATCAAAGCTTGATAATTACTTGATTATGTGAAACAACTGTGTAGTGCTTGGGCAAAAAACAGAACGCGCACCCATTGAGGTCCCGAGCACCGAGTTTGGGAAACCCTGCCCTACTACATTTTAGTACTAATCAGTGCTAAAGCTCTGTATGTGACATAAGCTTTTACAAGAAGAGATGGTCTGCAATTGAGCAACCTTTTCATGCCCAAAATAATTCAGGCTGTTCTGGAGGCAAAGGAGGCTCCGAACCGTACAAGATGGGTGTACCTAATAAACTGTCCACTTAGTGTCTATCCACCTCTTTCCAGTTCAAGATGTTTGTGTACAATATGGGGAAAGGGGGATACCTAGTCAGTTGTACAACTGAATGCATTCAACTGAAATGTGTTTTCCACATTTAACCCAACCCCTCTGAATCAGAGATGCGGGGGGCTACTTTAATCAGCATCCACATCATCGGCGCCCGGGGAACAGTGGGTTAACTGCCTTGCTCAGGGGCAGAATGGCAGATTTTTACCTTGTCAGCTCGGGGATTTGATCCAGCCACCTTTTGGTTACTGGCCCAACCCTCCTACCCACCAGCCACCCACCATATTGCCTTTACCTAGCATGTGCTTTTAGATTATAGTATGTAAATAAAACTCCTTAAATTACAGTCAGATTACACAGTCCACACAGTGTAACAGTAGAATAACAGGCATGTGTGGGCAGAGAGACCATGTGGTGGTCAATTTCTATATTATCAAATGAGGAGAGACAAACTTATGAGACAATTCAGAATTATACTTAAACTGAATCTTTATTAGTGAGAGCTCTGCAATAGCGATGGCTGGTCGACGAAACACCCTCAGATGATTTGTTGAGAGCCCTGACACAAAGGATATAAATATATTTTATAGCAAAGATACACCCCCTGTCTTCATGACAAACAACATATGTGTGGAATGGGTCACAAGGTGAGAAAGGAGTATCACCCAGCCAGATAGCATTTGCTATGAAGACTGTTCTTATTGTACAGAGTTTGGCACCTAAAACAAGGCTCCGATTTCATCCCTGGTACTTCATATTACAGAAACACCATTCTATGGCATACATTAATTGTCAACTCCAGATACCTCTAACTCAAGTAAAACCCATGTCCTTGACCACACGCCTAGACGAGCTCACTGAGGGGAGTGAGCCTAAGTCATACACTATCCCAGGATAGGTGCAACATCAGAGATGACGTACAATGGTTCCAGACACTACCCCACACATCCTGTCTCAGACCTTATCTCCCCCAAAGCCAAAGGAGGGAGTGACTGGGCACAGACATTGTGGAGACAAGTAATTGGTTCCCCATTAATTACGCCATCCCTTCACATGGTTTGTAATAGGTAAAGATACATATCCACATATGAAGACAATGTTCCCTAATGTCCTCTTCTCTTTCTGATATTCTGCATAGCAACAGGGACATGTGATAGGCAAGCCTGACTTCTCCCTTCTCTGGGCCCCAGGTGACTGAGGCCCATATGAGGAAGGAAGTGCAACTGCCAACACCAGAGTCCAAAGGGATATAATATAATAACAAGAGTTCAACAGTTTTAATCATATAAGCATTTTAAGCAGATAAGACATCTTAATTATCTATGTTACCGAGCTAATTCTGATTCTCCCGCCACAACCACCAACCTGTTTTTGAGAATACATATTCGGAAAACACAAGAAAAACAAGTGCCATGAATGATGTTCTGCCAAATTCTTCGGACACAAATTTTTATTTCAACAACAATAAGCAATGAAGCCTGGAAAAGCAATGTAAAGCCAGTTTAAATATATATATGCACCACACATGAACTAGGGCTTATAGCAAGAACCATATAGGGTGAATTTGGAATAAGTTGGACACTTTTAGTGTTTCCATCTTCTGTAACCTTTTTCGACATCTATCCAACATATTAGCCCAACACATGATACATTTCTGAAATACTCAAGATGTTTCCTAATCACCCACACACACACCAAAAAAATGTGATATCATATTCACAGGAGGCATGACCCACCCATTTGTTTACACTGAGTCAAAACCATATTTTCAGTTCGCATTTGGTAGACTGGGACAGCAGGTTAGATTAACTGGGACACAATTATTATAGTCCTAATTGTACCCCAATGACAATTATATTCAATTTTGTGTGATTGGGAAACATCTGAGGATTTCAGTAATGTATCATGTTGGGCTAAACTGGATCTCTTTCCTCCATTGGAGAAGCCTTTAAGACTGTCCCACGTTAGCTACTCCATGCTGTCCTAATTTAGCTAGCTATGGTTGGTAAAGCAGAAGAAAAAAATACAACATTTAAACAATAGTTTAGATTTCCTCTTATCAGACCAATAAATAAAAGCCTCAGGATTCAGAGATGGGCAGTATTTCTGTAAAACCCAAAATAAGGTTTTGTCTAGAAGGGATACAGCTTTAGTCAAATTTGACTTTTCATAGGAGGTTTAGGAGAACTATGCAGCAGGTTAGGATAATTCATGTAGCAGGTTAGGAGAATTAGGTTAGACATGACCCCTAGACATTTTAATTTTCACATACATTTAGGTAATTTAATACACACTCGTATCCAGAGTGACTTACGCACTTAGAGTGCGTTCAACTAAGGTAGATAAACAACTACATTTCACAGTCATAGCAAGTAAAACGTTTCTGTAACCATTACTGAGAATGTTGTTGATATGCGGGCTGGCTACTTGCAAATGTATTTTACATGATGTCCCATTCTATCCGAATTCCCCCTAGGTGGAATTATTAGGTTTATTACAGTCAGATTTAATAAATGGTCAGATTTACACACCATACTCACCTCTCTCCTTATTCTAAGGAATATTATATTATAAAGAATGTACGCAAGGATTAGGCCTATAATATTGACAACAAAATCTACCAATCAGCTCCCCTTCGAAGAAGGCAGACAGGCTGACGTCAGTCTGTCTGGCTCGCGCCGCGCGCTAGGAGGGAGAAAAGCGCAGAACGCGCGAGGAGGAAGAAGAAAAAACTCCAAGCATGCTGGCAGAATGGGGTCACGAACTATGACCTTTTACAGAAGAAAAACAAAAACAAATGTTTTTTTTTAAATAGAAGACCCAGACCTAAATCTGCAATCTTTCATCCGGTGGTAAGTCTTCACCCAAAATATTTAAGCGGTTTAATGCTAGTGAAGGCATAGTCGAGACAAAAAAAAACTGGATATTTTGTTGTAGCTTGATGCTGTGCAGTTCGAGGGAGAGCTCTAGCCGGTGGTGGGTTTGGGTCTGGATGGTTGTCAATCGTGAGCAGTGCTGTCATCTCTCATCTTATTTCAACGTTAAACTTATTACGTCAGGCAATTCAAATATCCATTCAGTGACAACGCCTTTGAAAACCATGTCCCCCGTGTCAAACTTTTGATATCAACGGAGATATAAACGTGCCAAAATAAAGCTCTAACGCCGAGGACAAAAGATGAGCTGTAGCTGTCAGTGCAGCCAAGTAGCTAGAATGTTAGCTAGCTAGCCGGCTAGTACTACCGCGCAGATGAACCCGACCCTTTTACCTTTGCCATCTCGGGGACAAGGAATTTGGTTTTGATTGCGTAATCATATGCAGGCGCTACTTTTTTTTTAATGTCAGGGTTTTATCATTGCAATAATATGTTAAATAACGGGTATCTCATCGATATAAACATATATATTTTTACATTTAATGAATGGCTGCCTGCCTTATTGTTGGCGAATTGCCAGGTTCTCCATTTTGTTCGTTTTGAATGTCGGAAGAAATTCGTTTTTGATAGACTTGTCGTTTGGCTAGTGAACGAACGAACCCATGGCCTTCCCCCATTGTTTAGCCAATGACAGTCCTCACCGCGGTTCAAATCATAGCCTTTTCTTCCTTTAATGAGAGAGAGACTCACTCCCAAACACACACTATATGATTGGTAAAACCCAGAAATGGAAAGTGTGATGTGTAATTGTGTACACTTACAGCCTTATGCCCTCCACTCCTTAATCAAATCACTGAATAAGATGCCCTCCCCCGGATGAATTGTCCTCAAACAGACATTACATTCTCCTTCAGAGGACAAATCGGTCATGATTGTGCATCTCTGATGAGATGGCTTTGCATGCGAAGAGACTATCACATATCTCTATGAGAAAATGGAACAATGAATAGAATAGAATACCTGGGAAATAGGCAAGATGATACCAATGGTAGCTCTGGCAGGGCATAACCCTCGCCTGGCATATCACTGGGATACTGAGCAGCAAGGGGCCTCCAATCCACACCATGAAATCAAATTCGAAAAAGGAGAATGAGGGAGCTGGCCTTGGTGCTGAATTGCATGAAGTCAAGGGGAGAATTCTATGATAAAAGCACTTATTCATCTTAAAGTTGCTATATTTTGTGGCTGTTGCCGCACACTCTTGTTACGATCCAAATATAATGTATGAAGCAAATGAGGTATTACCTGAACTTGGTTAATGACAATGCTCACGTTTGTTTTCCGTTTGAAAACATTTGCTTAGGTTTGTTCTTATTGAACATAACCCTGCTTGCTGATATAAGAGAGGTTGCACACTGCAGTTGACAGATGTCTTTGGCCTAGCTCCAGACAGGCCCCTCTAATGACCTTACATCACCATGATGACCAATGTGGAGGTGCTTTCTCAGCAGATAGTGGCGTCTGAGAAGGTGACGGAGGTGAGTGACGTGTCTGTGTGTGTGTGGTTGTGTTATTATGGGAGAGGATATGTTTGTGTACTGTACGGTAAATTGTGAGGTAAATTGTGCTTGCATGTTGGTTTTGTGTGTTTGTGTGTGTGTGTGTGGTTATTTTGTTATTATGGGAGAGGATGTGTTTGTGTGCTATAAGGAGGTAAATTGTGTTTGCATGCTGGTTTTCTGTGTGTGACTGTGTATGTGAAAGGGCACCCTGACCCTAACCCATCCCACGCTTCCTGTTCAAAGATTATTTACTTTGCGAGACAAAGGCGATACACTTCCAGACACCCCTGTTTTTGTCTGGTTCAATGAAAGTCAATGAACTAAGTAGACCAGACCCAGCTGCTATTGAATTGGTGTCTATGGGAGACACCCAGTTAAGTAGACCGGAACTGACAATTTTCAATAGTAAACGGCCTGGGTGAACTATCTTAATTCATCCACCATCTTTGACGCTGCTGCTCTGTGTGGCCCGGCAGGTCGCTTCTGACTCCTTGGTTGCCGTGGAGACAGAGGCCACTCTTAACCTTCAGAAGAGAGGGGTCACTCTGAGGGCACAGTCAAACCCCTCCCTCTGACTAGCTGCTGCTGGCTTCCCTGCTGCTCCCACATGTATTTTGTGTGTGGGTGTGTGTGTGTGCTTTGTTGCACATAATTCTTAGGATTTGACTGTTAATGTATTTGTATTGTGTGTTTCAGGTGCAGACCTCTCCCGCTGACTTGTCAGTGATGAGTGGCTCTCCACAACGCTTCCAGATCATCTCCACTGAGCCCTCAGCCACACCGCAGCACATTCAGGTAACAATACCCTACATTATTGACATGCTACTGCTTGAAGTCACTGCCACCTATTGATAGCCTACACACACTGCACCCTAGTGACAATTTCTAATATACACAGATTGACAAATCCCACTAAAAACAAAATATTGTTTTAAAAACTATTTGGATAAAGCTTAAATAATTGTAAGTGCTTCAATTAAAGGGATAGCAGTTGTTTGGATGGATGGATGGATGTGGGATTATGACCCCTCCCTCCCTCTCAGATTGTAACGGACCAGCAGACGGGTCAGAAGATCCAGATAGTCACGACCATGGATCCCTTCAGCGGGCCCAAGCAGCAGTTTATTCTGGCGGCGGCTGATGGCTCAGGAACGGGCAAAGTCATCCTGACCTCCCCAGAAAACCAGGGCACCAAGCAGATCATTTTCACAACCGCAGACAGCCTGGTACCCGGCAGAATACAGGTACGGAAGTAGCCATAAAACCACAAATCTAAACCACAGCATTAGATGACACACTGTGTAACCTTTGACCCCCCTCAGTGACACCTCAGCGACTTCTACTCCTCCTGGTGTTCTAGATTGTGACAGATGCAGCGTCGGTGGAGCAGTTATTGGGGAAGGCAGGGGACGTGGGCCGGCCTCAACCTGTAGAATATTGCGTGGTGTGTGGAGACAAGGCTTCAGGTACGCATGCACACCGCACACACACTCACAGGCCATTGGCCCATTCATACCACTAACCCCTCCTCTCTGTTCTGTTGTCAGGGCGTCACTATGGGGCTGTCAGCTGTGAAGGCTGTAAAGGCTTCTTCAAGAGGAGTGTGAGAAAGAACCTGACTTACAGTTGCCGGAGTAACCAGGACTGTGTTGTCAACAAGCACCACCGTAACCGCTGTCAATTCTGCCGGCTGAGGAAATGCCTGGACATGGGCATGAAGATGGAGTGTGAGTCACACCAACGCACGCACATGAAGATGGGTAGAATTTTTTTTCTTCCCATCCCAACATCAGAAACTCTGTCTAACATCCCACCTAAGTCATGTCTGCTCACAAGGTACCAGTAGGGCAGGGGGAGGCGACTACATTTAGCCGCAGGCAGATTTTTGTCAGAGTGGAAGGCCGGAACATAATTATAATAATTTGTACACTGCAGTGCTGAGCGATTAATCAACATTTCGGTTATTTTTCCTTTTTTAAACAACTAATTGACCAATGTCTGTTCAATTATTTGAATTCCATTTCGTTTGTTTTTTTCCCTGTGAGCTCGATGTGCAGTTTCTGTAGAGATAAATCAAATGAGGCCTGAACTGTGCAATGTATTAGTTGTAGTTTCCAACAGGTCAATATTCTACATAGTTTAGTGCAGAAAACGTGGTAATCAACTACAATGACCATAATCCATTGCGCACCCACTTAACCTTGTCCGGTCTGTGCGGAGCAGACACAGATAGATACTGAGAGAAGAGAGAAAGGGATAGAAAGCAGTTGATTCGCGAGTCTGAAAATAAATTATCTAAATTGATTGATAGTTGGTATTCAGCAGTCATAAAAGTATGCCTTATTGACTTTGAAGAACTACAAAATAGTGATTTTGTCAGACAGTATAGGCAGCAGCTCTATAGATATGAGATTATGACTTGGAATTAAATAGTAAAGTCATCAAATAAAATAAACATTTTATTAAAGTGAAGTAATGTGAATAAATTATGGTTAATAACAGTGATGAGCAGTAATGGGCAGTCACTACCATCATGGACTTTTATTAATCGTTTTATTCAGTGTTGTTACAGCATTCAACAATAGTGCATTTAATGTAAAAAATATATAAAAAATGTGCCAAAACCGAAAAGACTTCAAAAAGCACTAATTGGGGGGCTCCCGGGTGGCGCAGTAGTCTAGGGCACTGCATCGCAGTGCTAGCTGTGCCACCAGAGACTCTGGGTTCGTGCCCAGGCTCTGTCGCAGCCGGCCGCGACCGGGAGGTCCGTGGGGCGACGCACAATTGGCCTAGCGTCGTCCGGGTTAGGGAGGGTTTGGCCGGTAGGGGTATACTTGTCTCATCGCGCACTAGCGACTCCTGTGGCGGGCCGGGCGCAGTGCGTGCTAACCAGGTCGCCAGGTGCACGGTGTTTCCTCCGAAACATTGGTGCGGCTGGCTTCCGGGTTGGATGCGCGCTGTGTTAGGAAGCAGTGCGGCTTGGTTGGGTTGTGTTTCGGAGGACGCATGGCTTTCGACCTTCGTCTCTCCCGAGCCTGTACGGGAGTTGTAGCGATGAGACAAGATAGTAACTACTAACAATTGGATACCACGAAATTGGGGAGAAAAGGGGGTAAAAAAAATATATATAATAATAATAATATTTTTTTAAAGCACTAATCGCTCAATGCAAATTGACCAGAACTAAGCCCAAAAATAGATTACATTTGAAAATAACAATAATTTCAATACTTGATTACATTGAGACGTTGTCACATGCCACTGGGCACACACTGGTTGAATCAACGTTGTTTCCACGTCATTTCATTGAACCAATGTGGAATAGAATGCCCAGTGGGATATGTCTCTTTTCTATTTGTGTGAATACTTGGTTGGGAACAGATTTCCTAAATTACACTAAATTTTTGCTGAATTACATTTTTTTTTTTTGCTAAGAACATTTTGGGTTCAGAAAAAAATCTACCTGCCTGTTGCCGACCCCTGCTGTAGGGTTTTAGTGTTGTTGATGGTGTTTCTGTCCTGTGTGTCCTCAGCCGTGCAGAGTGAAAGGAAGCCCATTGACCTGCCCAGAGAGAGGCCTGTTAACTGTGCTGCGTCCACAGAGAAGATCTACATTAGGAAGAACCTGATGAGCCCACTCATCGCCACGCCAACCTTCATCACCGACAGTGATGGCTCCAGGTCAGAGACTGAGATTACTACTTTGATTGATACTTTGGGATCAAATCAAATCAAATGTTATTTGTCACATGTGCCGAATACAACAGGTGAAGACCTTACCGTGAAATGCTTACTTACAAGCCATTAACCAGCAATGCAGTTCAAGAAATAGAGTTAAGAAAATATTTACTAAATAAATTAAAGTAAAAAATGAACACAAGAAAATTACATAACAATAATGAGGCTGTATACAGGGGGTACCGTTACCGAGTCAATGTGCGGGGGTACAGGTTAGTCGTGGTCATTTGTAAAGTGACTATGCAGAGATAATAAACAGCGAGTAGCAGCAGTGTAAAAATTAAGGGGTGGGGGGTCAATGTAAATAGTCTGGGTGGCCATTTGATTAATTTTTCAGCAGTCTTATGGCTTGGGGGTAGACGCTGTTAAGGAGCCTTTTGGTCCTAGAATTGGCGCTCCGGTACCACTTGCCGTGCGGTAGCAGAAAGAACAGTCTATGACCTGGGGGACTGGAGTCTTTGACAATTTTTTGGGCCTTCCTCTGACACCGCCTAGTATATATATCCTGGATGTCAGGAAGCTTGACCCCAGTGATGTACTGGGCCGTACGCACTACCCTCTGTAGTGCCTTACGGTCAGATGCCGAGCAGTTGTCATACCAGGCGGTGATGCAACTGGTCAGGATGCTGTTGATGGTGTAGCTGTAGAACTTTTTGAGGATCTGGGGACCCATGACAAATCTTTTCAGTCTCCTGAGGGGGAAAAGGTGTTGTCGTGCTCTCTTCACAACTGTCTTGGTGTGTTTGGACCATGATAGTTTGTTGGTGATGTGGACACCAAGGACATTAATTCTCGACCCACTCCACTTCAGCCCCGTCGATGTTAATGGGGGCCTGTTCAGCCCTCTTTTTCCTATAGTCCACGATCAGCTCATTTGTCTTGCTCATATTGAGGGAGAGGTTGTTGTCCTGGCACCACACTGCCAGGTCTCTGATCTCCTCCCTATAGGTTGTCTCATCATTGTCGGTGATCAGGCCTACCACTGTTGTGTCGTCAACAAACTTAATGATGGTGTTGGAGTCGTGCTTGGCCATGCAGTCGTGGGTGAACAGGGAGTACAGCAGGGGACCCAGTGTTGAGGATCAGTGTGGCAGATGTGTTGTTATCTACCCTTACCACCTGGGGGTGGCCCGTCAGGAAGTCCAGGATCCAGTTGCAGAGGGAGGTGTTTAGTCCCAGGGTCCTTAGCTTAGTGATGTGGGCACTATGGTGTTGAATGTTGAGCTGTAGTCATTGAACAGCATTCTCACATAGGTGTTCCTTTTGTCCAGCTGGGAAAGGGCGGTGTGGAGTGCGATTGAGATTGCATCATCTGTGGATCTGTTGGGGCGGTATGCGAATTGGAGTGGGTCTAGGGTTTCCGGCATGATGGTGTGGATGTGAGCCATGACCAGCCTTTGGTCACATACCGAGGTGAGTGTTACAGGGTGGTAATCATTTAGGCAGGTTACCTTCACTTTCTTGGACACAGGGACTATGGTGGTCTGTTTGAAACATGTAGATATTACAGACTCGGTCAGGGAGAGGTTGAACATGTCAGTGAAAACAGTTGCCAGTTGGTCCGCGCATGCTCTGGGTACACGTCCTGGTAATCCGTCTGGCCCTGCGGCTTTGTGAATGTTGACCTGTTTAAAGGTCTTGCTCACATCGGCTACAGAAATCTTGATCACACAGTCGTCTGGAACAGCTGGTGTTCTCATGCATGCTTCAGTGTTGCTTGCCTCGAAGCGAGCATAAAAGGCATTTAGCTCGTCTGGCAGGCGCGCGTCACTGGTCAGCTCGCGGCTGGGTTTCCCTTTGTAGTCCGTAATATTTTTCAAGCCCTGCCACATCCGACAAGCGTCAGATCCGGTGTAGTAAGATTCAATCTTAGTCCTGTGTTGACGCTTTGCCTGTTTGATGGTTCGTCTAAAGGCCTAGCTGGATTTCTTATAAGCATCCGGATTAGTGTCCCGCTCCTTGAAAACAGTAGCTCTAGCCTTTAGCTCATTGTGGATGTTGCCTGTAATCCATGGCTTCTGGTTGGGAAATGTACGTACAGACACTGTGGGGACAATGTCGTCAATGCACTTATTGATGAAGCCGGTGACTGAGGTGGTATACTCCTCAATGCCATTAAATCCTGGAAAATGTTCCAGTCTGTGCTAGCAAAACAGTCCTATAGCGTAGCATCCGCGTCATCTGACCACTGAACGATTGAACGAGTCACTGGTACTTCCTGCTTTAGTTTTTGCTTGTAAGCAGGAATCAGGACCATAGAATTATGATCAGATTTGCCAAATGGAGGGCGAGGGAGAGTAAAGGTGGTCTAGAGTTGTTTTTCCTCTGGTTGCACATGTGACATGCTGGTAGAAATTAGGACAAATGGATTTAAGTTTGCCTGCATTAAAGACCCCGGCCCCTAGGAGCTCTGATTGGTCCTGTGGGTTAGAGTTTGGTGTCTGACTGGTGTTGTGTCCAGATCCAGTCTGCTAGACCCAGGGATGCTGGTGAACATCCAGCAGCCTCTGATCCAGGCTGACGGGACTCTACTGCTGGCCACAGACACCAAGGTACAAACTCTGTTATTCCTCAACATTCTCAGTGTAATCCCTGTCCTAACATGCTGTGAATGGGACCGGTCATTGGAATGAAAGTGTGTTTTTGGTCTCATCACTGGCTCACTGGATGTACCCCCCTCGACAGTCTGAGTCGGGGCAGGGGGACTTGGGGACCCTGGCCAGTGTGGTGACATCTCTGGCCAACCTGACCGACTCCCTCAGTGAGTCCCTGAACAACAGTGATACCTCAGACGACCAGCAGGAGGAGCAATCTGCCAGCGAGATAACACGGTGTGTGTGTGTGTGTGTGTGTGTGTGTGTGTGTGTGTGTGTGTGTGTGTGTGTGTGTGTGTAATTGCTCCTGTATTGTGTGTGTAATTGCTCCTGTATTGTGTGTGTAATTGCTCCTGTATTGTGTGTGTGTGTGTCTTCAGTGCCTTCGACACCCTGGCCAAAGCCCTGAACCCATCTGAGTCGGGGGTGGGGCAAAACCTGGCGGAGGGTGGGGAGTGTGTGGGTGGAGCCACCATCCAAGTGATCAGCCGGGACCAGGTGACCCCCCTCATTGAGGTGGAGGGCCCACTGCTCACAGACACACACGTCAGCTTCAAGGTGGTGGATCTAAACTTTTAAATGTATTCACATTTTGCTGGTGTTCAACCATTTATTTTTGTATGCACGTAACCTTTGAGATTTCAATAATCTGACATCTCTATCTCTCTATCTATTTCGGTCCCTCTCTGTCCCTCCTGTAGCTGACCATGCCCAGCCCCATGCCAGACTATCTGAATGTGCACTACATCTGTGAGTCAGCGTCCCGCCTCCTCTTCCTCTCCATGCACTGGGCAAGCTCCATCCCTGCGTTCTCCGCTCTTGGGTAAGAACACTCATATCAAAGTGTTATTACGCTTTTGGTATTTATGTGTGTGACTTGAACTGTCTGTGTTAGTGTGCATCATCTCAACCAATCATGATTCAGTCCTGTAACCGTGTGTGTGTCTCAGTCAGGAGAGTAACACCAGCCTGGTACGTGCCTGTTGGAATGAGCTATTCACTCTGGGGCTGGCTCAGTGTGCTCAGATCATGAGTCTCTCCACCATCCTGGAAGCCATCATCAACCACCTCCAGAACAGCATCCAGGACGGTACACCATCAAACCTCAAGATCTCCATACAAAACAATGAACGCACTAAATTCACAAAACGCACACCCTGATACAATCAGACACACAGTCCCCAGAAAACAAGTTAATTTCTAATTATTTCTGTTGTAAGGTGTTGTCTGCTGTTCCCCTGTAGATAAGGTGTCTGCGGAGAGAGTGAAGCTGGTGATGGAACACATCTGGAAGCTGCAGGAGTTCTGTAACAGCATGGCTAAGATGGAGACAGACAGCTATGAGTATGCTTACCTGAAGGCCATAGTGCTCTTCAGCCCTGGTGAGCATGGTCCAATTAACATCATACATTATGTTAGAAATACATCATAAATCACAGGCAATGACTAGGGACCCAAGTTTCTCCTGGTCAGGTCACATGGTCGAGACAATATAAATTCTCTAGTTATGAGAAACATCAGACTTGAGTCAATTTACTCAGATAAATTATATTTGACATATACAGTACATGGGTCATTCCACGAAATGAGTGCCTTTTGCGTCACTTTGATATTTTAAGTAGAAATTGTGCACAAAAATACAATTTCAAAAGCCTGTTATATTAAATGAAGTGCCCGTTTTAATATAGACCACATGGAAAATAAATCATATATGAATAAAGAATTTCTCAAGTGCCAGCATTTTGATATGTCCCTCTCTGCATCCTCAGTGACTTCTAGGAAGATTTTAACTCACTTAACCCTGACATTTCTCAGTTTTCACCATCACTGTAAAGCCCTAGTTATTTTGTTACTCTGACAAAGTCATTTCTGAAGATTGTTATTTATTTCATGTGATTATTGGTTCATTTTTAAGGTAAAAAAAAACCTTGTACCTCATTTTAAGGTCAACCCTGTTACTTGAACAGAAATCTCATTTTAATATGGTGAAACTATTCCTTTAAAAACATTTTTTTTTCAAAAGTGTAGTGTAAAAGCAGGTGAGCGGGTTCTTCTCTTTTTGGCCATTTTCTGGTGTTTTGTGGTGGAAAACTGAGCGGGTTTGACCGGTTTAAGATTTTATTCAATTACCCCTATCTGTTGCACACAACAAGCTTCCATTCCCCTGTCATAAGGGGATTTGGCACTTACTATAGTATTTTTTTTCTCTTTAACCTCTTGAGATGGGGAAAACTTGTTTTTTAATTATGTTGAACATGTGTTCTTTATGACAGAATATACAAATGTATTGAAATAAAACATTTTCTTTTCACCAAGTTACACTACTCAATCTCACACAAATTATCAATGAACCTACCAGGTACAACCCCAAATCCGTAAACACGGGCACCCTCATAGATATCATCCTGACCAACCTGCCCTCTAAATACACCTCTGCTGTCTTCAACCAGGATCTCAGCGATCACTGCCTCAGGGCCTGCGTCCGTAATGGGTCTACGGTCAAACGACCACCCCTTATCACTGTCAAACGCTCCCTAAAACACTTCAGCGAGCAGGCCTTTCTAATCGACCTGACCCGGGTATCCTGGAAGGATATTGACCTCATTCCGTCAGTGGAGGATGCCTGGTTATTCTTTAAAAGTGCTTTCCTCACCATCTTAAATAAGCATGCCCCATTCCAAAAAATTTGAACCAGGACCAGATATAGCCCTTGGTTCACTCCAGACCTGACTGCCCTTAACCAGCACAAAAACAGTACATCCTGTGGTGTACTGCATTAGCATTGAATAGCCCCCGCTATATGCAACTTTTCAGGGAAGTTAGGAACCAATATACACAGGCAGTTAGGAAAGCAAAGGCTAGCTTTTTCAAACAGAAATTTGCTTCTTGTAGCACAAACTCCAAAAAGTTCTGGGACACTGTAAAGTCCATGGAGAATAAGAGCACCTCCTCCCAGCTACCCACTGCACTGAGGCTAGGAAACACTGTCACCACCGATAAATCCACAATAATTGAGAATTTCAATAAGCATTTTTCTACGGCTGGCCATGCTTTCCACCTGGCTACCCCTAACCCGGTCAACAGCCCCACAGCAACTTGCCCAAACCTCCCCCATTTCTCCTTCACCCAAATCCAGATAGCTGGTGTTCTGAAAGAGTTGCAAAATCTGGACCCCTACAAATCAGCTGGGCTAGACAATCTGGACCCTCTCTTTCTAAAATTATCTGCCGCAATGTTGCAACTCCTACTAGCCTGTTCAACCTCTCTTTCGTATCGTCTGAGATCCCCAAAGATTGGAAAGCTGCCGCGGTCAGACACTCTAGACCCAAACTGTTACAGACCTATATCTACCCTGCCTTTTTAAGGTCTTCGAAAGCCAAGTAAACAAACAGATCACAGACCATTTGGAATCCCACTGTACCTTCTCTGCTATGCAATCTGGTTTCTGAGCTGGTCATGGGTGCACCTCAGCCACGCTCATGGTCCTAAACAATATCATAACCGCCATCGATAAAAGACAATACTGTGCAGCCGTATTCATCAACCTGGCCAAGGCTTTCGACTCTGTCAATCACCACATTCAACAGCCTTGGTTTCTCAAATGACTGCCTCGCCTGGTTCACCAACTACTTCTCAGACATAGTTCAGTGTGTCAAATCGGAGGGTCTGTTGTTCGTATCTCTGGCAGTCTCTATGGGGGTGCCACAGGGTTCAATTCTCGGGCCGACCCTTTTCTCTGTATACATCAATGATGTCGCTCTTGCTGCTGGTTATTCTCTGATCCACCTCTACGCAGACGACACCATTCTGTATACTTTTGGCCCTTCTTTGGACACTGTGTTAACTAACCTCCAGACGAGCTTCAATGCCATACAACTCTCCTTCCGTGGCCTCCAACTGCTCTTAAATGCAAGTAAAATTAAATGCATGCTCTTCAACCGATTGCTGCCCGCACCTGTCCGCCCATCCAGGATTACTACTCTGGACGGTTCTGACTTAGAATATGTGGACAATTACAAATACCTAGGTGTCTGGTTAGACTGTAAACTCTCCTTCCAGACTCACATTAAGCATCTCCAATCAAAAATGTAATCTAGAATCGGCTTCCTATTTCGCAACAAAGCATCCTACACTCATGCTGCCAAACATACCCTCGTAAAACTGACTATCCTACCGATCCTTGACTTCGGCGATGTCATTTACAAAATAGCCTCCAACACTCTACTCAGCAAATTGGATGCAGTCTATTACAGTGCCATCCGTTTTGTCACCAAAGCCCCATATACTACCCACCACTGTGATCTGTATGCTCTCGTTGGCTGGCCCTCGCTTCAAATTCGTCTCCAAACCCACTGGCTCCAGGTAATCTGTAAGTCTTTGCTAAGTAAAGCCCCACCTTATCTCAGCTCACTGGTCACCATAGCAGCACCCACCCATAGCACGCGCTCCAGCAGGTATATTTCACTGGTCACCCCCAAAGCCAATTCCTCCTTTGGCCACCTTTCCTTCTAGTTCTCTGCTGCCAATGACTGGAACGAATTGCAAAAATCACTGAAGCTGGAGACTCATATCTCCCTCACTAACTTTAAGCATCAGCTGTCAGAGCAGCTCACAGATCATTGCACCTGTACGTAGCCCATCTGTAAATAGCCTATCCAACTACCTCATCCTCATATTGTTTAGTTTTTTCCCTCCTTTGCACCCCAGTATCTCTACTTGCACATTCATCTTCTGCACATCTATCACTCCAGTGTTTAATTGCTAAATTGTAATTACTTCGCCACTACGGCCTATTTATTGCCTTACCTACCTAATCTTACCTCATTTGCACACACTGTAGATTGTTTCTATTGTGTTATTGACTGTACATTTGTTTATTCCATATGTAACTGTGTTTTTGTTTGTCGCACTGCTTTGCTTTATCTTGGCCAGGTCAAATAAAGGTGAAATAAAGGTAAAATAAATTTAAAAAGGCACCTAATTGGTGGAACGACCCACATAGGTATATATATGTACAGTATATCAACTAGATGAGTAGATAAGCATAACTTCATGATAACGTTTCCATATTTACCTCGTAGTGTATTGTTAGGAAACAGCTATTGTGTGTCTCACTAATCAGACCATCCAGGCCTGAACAGTTGCAGCCAGATAGTGAAGTTCCAGGAGAAAGCCCAGATGGAACTGCAGGACTATGTGCAGAAGACTTATCCAGATGACACATACAGGTATGCTGTATGGCAATCAGGATCTTGATAAATCCTTAAACCCTCCCCACAGGTCCCATAAATTCATATGTGAATCTGTCTTTTTCTGATTGGATCCATAAATCACATGTATTAACTTGTCTCTCTATGATTGGTTGTCCTAGGTTGACGCGTATCCTGATGCGACTCCCTGCGCTGCGTCTGATGAGCTCCAGCATCACAGAGGAGCTATTCTTCACCGGCCTGATCGGCAACGTGCCCATCGACAGCATCATCCCTTACATCCTCAAGATGGAGACCGCCGACTACAACACCCAGATCACCGGTCCCACAGCGTGACCCCCCGCCACCACCCCTATCCACCCCCAAACCTCTCCAGCCCATCTCTAGACTTGTACCACGTACCCCCCAAAAAACACCCTAATTCTGAAACCCCCATCTTTTGTCCTGCAAACATTTGATGTAATTAAAATACTCTTCGCAAGATGCAAAGTCATGGAGAAATCCCTTTCGGGCCGTGTTGTTCCCAGAAAGTCCGCTCCTCATCGTTTGTGATTATGGGTCGTAACTATGGGGACCCCTGGATGAGGGTTTGATGGTTCTCTGAAAGAGATGCATGATGGGACTGTGAGTCTCTTGTCCAGATTCCGTAGTTCAGAGCACTTAACCCCCTGGAGAGGGAGCGGTACTGTGGCTAATACGTCACTGTCACCTCTACTGCTTCAGCAAAATGGCTTCAATGTGCTGTAAAGTTGACCTTTTCGCTCAAGCCTTTCAATATGGTTTTATCTTATGCAGGCCTTACTGTACATTCATGCTCAACAAAAAGTATATCGATTGAGTTACCGCTTGCTTCTGCCTCTAATCTCGATAACCTGTATTTAACACTTAGCCGACATAGACTAAGAATGAGCGACGCTTGCCTGAATGTCGTTACATGAGTAAACTGAGACATGAATTGGTGTAAAGGCTTGTTGTGTTTTTGTACTTTGAACTTTACACCAGGTATTACAATGTAAAAAAGAAACATTTAAATGTATGAATAGCCTATGTTATGATGCTGGTTCATGCCTCAAGCTCTGTCTGTCCCTGAAACGTTTTGGTTGAAAAGACGACCAATTCCTCTAAATCAGGAATATGACTTAGTTCACAGTTTAATAGCAGCTAACC
The DNA here is from genome assembly GCF_045679555.1 of Salvelinus alpinus. Classification (NCBI taxonomy): domain Eukaryota; kingdom Metazoa; phylum Chordata; class Actinopteri; order Salmoniformes; family Salmonidae; genus Salvelinus; species Salvelinus alpinus. The sequence goes on along the minus strand of NC_092102.1, from coordinate 35,230,551 downwards.
TGGATCCTTAATCTACAGAGTATACGATGATGGACAAGCCATTTGTGTACTGAGCCACTCCATTCAGGATAATATTACATGTGCTCTCCACTTCAGATAGAACATCAAATCTATTATTTGTTTCAAACCGAACAGGAGAACAGTTAGAATGGTTACATTTCAATTTTGGGGGGTTCATTTCACTGCAATTGTTATGGAACTTTCCCTAAACCAGTCCATATAATGACAGCCTGTTGCTGGGGAGGGTCATCGATCCTACAGAGAAGGAGTTTAGTAACAGTCTTGTTACTATGTCTGCCTAAAGCAAATGCACATTCATTATATGGTTTAACTTGAACCATTTAGATAATGTGTTGAAGATTTTGTTTGTTCAATCACCACATGACCCTGGCTCCAGGTAAAAGTTGCCCTTACCCATAGATATAAGATCAGATTATCCTGGTAGTTCTAACCTTTACTGTTAGAGAGGTAAAATAAAGTCTTACATCAGTGGTTAGGGGCAATTTTATGGCCACCATTTTATTTTGCTGTCATGACAATCAAGCCTTGTATGACATGATGTCCTGTTCTGTGTCCAGTATTTCTCTTTTCTGTTTATTTATTTCCATCCAGCTGGTATTATACAGTGCACTGAGTGCAGTAACACACTGCATACTGTAGTGATCTCAGTCCACTTCCAGACTTACTTTACAGTGACTGTTTTATTCATATGCAGGTATTCACACCATAGGAAAAATATATATTTTGAGTTCTCAAGACAAAATGTGTTTTCCCTTTAATATTAGCATGATTTATCTATAGTTTCACTATTGAATGAACATCAAGCAGGTATTTTCCTTTTGTATTCTTGCACAGTATATCGTTGTGTGATATAATAGTTTCCAAAATGTAAAAATGTGGTTTGTTGTGAACAAATGTATTTGTTCCATGTTAAGTGTACTTAAAGTACCACACCTCTAGTACCACGTGAAAATAATGTGTACATTGTCCAACAGCAACAAAACCAGTAACACTAATTTATAACATGTAAAGAAGTCATAAGTAGGTATGTACTCTAAAATTATAGGTGTACTGTTGTAATAGCTGGTTTTAAAACCTGCAAAGACTGTTATTTTGACTATTCTGTGAACTGAGCTCTATACTACATGTATTATCATTCAAATGAGTGCATGTCCTTTTTTTTATCAGAGTTTTATAATATTGCAACTTGCCAGTATTTGCCCTGAAGAAAATGAGCATTGTTATTGTTTTTGTATAGTGCATTGCTGTGCATGCAATTGCTTATGCATTTTAGTAAATGCTGTACGAAAAATGTGGAGTTTTAATGTTGTGGCTTACAAATGTTATCAGCCTGAGCAATTTCAATGCATTAACTACTAAATGCAACAAAAACAGTTTTCTATTGTTTACATATGACATGGGGGGATATGGATGGTGTTGTTTTTGGTTTGTAAAAGCCTTTGTTTCAAGTCTAGCTTTTTAAATACAGTACATATAAAAAGTGTCTTTTCCTGTCGAATGTGATATTGTATTTGGAGAAAAAAAGAAACATATTCCATGGCCTGAGGAACTTCACCTTTCACACACTAACCAATGAGCCTAGTAACTTTATGTTTTCTGAAGGTTATTGTAGGCCTACATATATTCTACCTCTTAACTTGACAGTGAAGACAACAATTTGATTCCTGTATCACAGCATTCCCTCTCAGGCCACTGGAACTGCAGTTATCAGTGTAATAAACATATCTTCATATATTTAAAAAGTATGTGCTTTTATGATTTTTTTTTTTACACTACTCTGGAACACGGATGCCAGCGCAGCAGGAGAGGATCCTAATGGATATATCTTTCCAGGGTTGAGGACGATGAGAGTAGTTGAGAGGAAGAAGGCAGACGTTCTAGTTGAAACTGATAGCACATCGGGAGAAGATAAGAGTACAGACTTGGATGGATGAAGGAAGGAAGGATGGCGGCGGCAGATGTGGAACATGGATCGGATGGCGGTGGAAGGAAGAATGGACCTCTGTCCAAAAGAATGGGAAAAGAAGTAAAGTTGGGATGGGAAAGAAGACACCTAGTGTTGATAATACCTCATCATATCTGGTGGGAGTCTGGTTTCTGGGAGAATTGGAGCCCGAATTGTCAAATCCGTTGGTGGAGTTTGGTGAGGGTCACGAGGTGTGGGCTGGTCTTGATTTATTTGTGTTTCTGCTGGAAGTGTGTGTTGCTTATCAGGTGAATTGATGACCATGCGGTGTCATGCTTTGAGCTAAAGGAAAAGTACCTTTCAAAGGGGTATTTGCTGGAATCTCAGAGGAAGTGTATCAAGGAGCTAAAGAGTATTCCTGCTGTGGTTGATGCAAGGAGGATGAATCGTTGGGTCAATGGCAATGTGGAGTCCCTCCCGACCCGAGTGAAGCTGGGGTATGTGTACATTACTGTAAGAGTTTTTATTTCCAGGCCGTTGCAGTGTAAACGGTGTAGAACGGTTGAACATGGGCCTCCCAAGTGGCGCAGCGGTCTAAGGCACTGCATCGCAGTGCAAGAGGCATCACTACAGACCCGGGTTCGATCCCGGGCTGTGTCGCAGCCGGCCGGAACCGGGAGACCCATAAGGCGCCGCGCAATTGGCCCAGCATCATCCGGGTTAGGGGAGGGTGTGGCCGGCCGGGATGTCCTTGTCCCATCGCGCTCTAGCGACTCTTTGTGGCGGACCGGCGCATGCCTGCTGACTTCGGTCGCCAGTTGTACGGTGTTTCCTCCGACACATTGGTGCGGCTGGCTTCCGGGATAAGCGAGCAGTGTCTGGCTCGGAGAATGCCTGGCTCTCGACCTTCGACCTCTCCCGAGTTCGCAGCGATGGGACAAGACTGTAACTACCAATTGGATATCACGGAATTGGTTGGACATGTAGAGTGTCTGCAGGTGGAAGAATCCAAGTTGTGGAAAAGAAGCTGTGAAGTGTTGCAACTGTGGTGGAAAGCATGTAGCTACATCTTTGGAGTGCCTGATGAGGGCGAAAGAGAATGAGGTTGCCAAAGTCAGGGCCATCCAGAGCATTCCACATGCAGAGGCTGTCAAAAGGTGGAGGGAACGAAAGGTACTCCCATGGTGTTGAATAGGCCTTCAATGCATGCTGCATAGTTGGCTTCCCACCAGCAGGATCCAGCAATGTTAAGTGTGGACTTTGTTGATTTTTTTTGGCAATGGTGATCAAGGGTACGGCTAAAGTGGAGGGAAAGTCTAGGAAGATGGACATTATGTGGATACGGCAGAGCAGATTCTGTGAGTAAAATATTTTTCAGGGTAGGAGTTAGATGATGCACTGTCACAAGCAGTGATACCCTCTCAGGCCCCAGAGCCTATGGAAGTTTGAAAAAATTAGGGATTGGGATATAGATCACCATATTGAGTTTCCCTTTTAACCCCCGTACAGTTGGTGGCGGTAATGCCCCCTAAACATTGGCTGCCAACCGCCGTTAAACACCACTGAAGAAGAAGACAATAAACTTTGGTTTCCACTAGTTATCACAGCCACAAAGTCAACATTGGCTATGTCAAAAAATCATGAAAATAAACGTTAGCTTTTGGTATTAATTTAAGGTCAGGGTTAGCAGCGTGGTTAAGGTTAGGTTTAAAATCAAAGTTTAGAAATAGGCAGGGTTCATGACTTTGTGGCTGTGGTAACTAGTAAAGGACCTTAAACTTTACGCATATAGTTTACGTCATCAAAGAGCGCCTAACTGGAGCGCTGTGCGTCCTTTTCAATTCCAAATTATAACGTGGAAATAAAGACTAAAGATGCCTATGAAAGGAAGATTCCCCATTAGACGAACGCTGGAGTATCTCCAGAAAGGAGAAGTTGTATTGAAAAACAGAGTAAAGATTTTGACAGTAAATTACAACACACATGGACAGCTCAGCGACGGAGCAAGGTCAGTTTGTTATACTAGCTAGTTAACCTAGCTGTTTTTGGATAAGTCTTTCAATGCAGAGAGCAATGATATTTCAAAATGATATTTCTGTTTCATTGTTATAATTGTACAGATATGCAATAGAAATTGAACCAGTAGTTCCCGAGTTAACAGTGCGTTCAAGACAACTGAGAACTCGGGGGGGGAAAAAACGAGCTCAGACTGGGAAAATCGTTTAAAATGGTCATCCGACTCTGAATTCCAAGTCGGTAACTCGGGCATCTTTCTAGAACTCCGACTTTCTGATATGGAACGAGAGTTGCCAAAAGTTTGAATTTACGTTAAAAAAAAGCGTTAAACGTTAAATTAAATATGTGTTACGACAATTAGATGGGATAATCTAAAATTCAAAGCTCTCCTCTCCCCAGATACTCATGCTAGTCCCTGTATTATCAGTCTCAATATTTGTATAGAGAAGTGAGGGGATGGTGATTCAAACCGTAGAATAAACTTTAAAGTTACTGAAGTTAAATAGTCTCCCTCTTTATGTTTCTCTCTCCCTTCACTGTAGGGGACAGTAATTCATACCGTAGCTCTAAAGTTATTGGAGTTAAGGAGTCTGAAGTTTTTACACAAGTTGAAGCTGGTTTAACGCTGGGCTGAGGGTGTAAACATTGGCATGGATGTTGCTCTCTTTCTTACTAGTCACAGCGACATAATAGTTAGGGCTACTAGTCACAGCTACACAATACTTAGGGCTACTAGTAAGGTTGCAAAATTCCAGGAACTTTCAATAAATTCCCTGTTTTTTCCCCCAGAAAACCTGCTTGGATGCTACTGGATTTACTGCTTATTCCTGCTTGATTCTGGGAATTTATCTGCATTCTATTTTATTTAACCTTTATTTAACTAGGCAAGTTGTGCTTGATTGACTAGCTAACTTCGACTAGCTACATTCGGTTCAGTATTATGTAGCTGTGACTAGTAGCTAGGGTTGCAGAATTACAGGAACCTTCAATAAATTACCTGGGTTTTCCAGAAATCCTGGTTGGAGGGACTCTGATTCTCTATTGGTTTCAGACTTTTGGCCTCCCATCCCATTCTAACCACCTCTCGCCGGCTTTGTATTCATGTTACCTGATGAAATTCCTGTACAATATGATCTTGTTGCCATCTGATGCACATTCAGATGTCATAAATCAGCACTGCAGAGCGCTCCCTGTACTATGCCGTGCCTTGATTGTATTACTGTTGTATTACTGTTGAAAGACATTCAAAGACTCAATCACAGACACTCTTACTGACAGTTGTGGCTGCTTTGCGTGATGTATTGTTGTCTCTACCTTCTTGCCCTTTGTGCTGTTGTCTGTGCCCAACAATGTTTGTACCATGTTTTGGTTTGCTACCATGTTGTGCTGCTACCATGCTGTGTTGTCGTGTGTTGCTGCCTTGCTATGTTGTCTTAGGTCTCTCTTTATGTAGTGTTGTGATGTGTGTTTTGTCCTATATTTATAGGTTATTTATAATTTTTTTAAATCCCAGCCCCGTCCCCGCAGGTCTTTTGCCTTTTGGTAGGCCGCCATTGTAAATAAGAATTTGTTCTTAACTGACTTGCCTAGTTAAATAAAGGTAAAAACCTCTAGCCCAGGCATTAGTTGCTTTGCAGCTCCCAGTTTCATTTCCAAAATAAAAGTCTAGAGCTTGTTTTAGAACTACATTCAATAACGACGTTATACCAGTAGATGAAGTAGTATAGGCTTGGCCTTCAGCAAATTACTTGTGTGAGAATGATAAAGGCACAGAAAGAGCCTTATCTTGAATAACCGCCTGAGCTGCAAAATATAAAGTTAATATGATTTAGGCTGTCCTGAGCGAAATAGACAAGGGGTCCCAAATGGTTAAGACTATAGCCTATTCTTATTGCCAAATCTGTTTTCCCTATCAGCCACTGCATGTGCTTCTTCAACTATTTAGTTTAAAATTTATTTAGAGACTATATTTAAAGGCTTGTAAGCTAGGGTCTCTTTTTAAGGGGAGCCTTATAATAAAAAGTTATAAAACACAAATAGAGTCCTGCAAGACACCAGTACCCAAAATTATAGCCTAAATTGCAATGCCTACAAGTTGAAGGACTTTTTTTTATTTGGATAGGCCTAAATTAAACATTGAATTATTAAAGTGGTAGGCTAAAGAACTTGAATTTAGCTAATTTTGAATACTCACATGGATTTCAATAAACAAATGAATAAAACTGTTCTATTCTCTTTGATTTAGTTCCTATCGCAATTCACAAATGACTAAATGGATGACATGCTGACTTAACTGAATGAAGGATTAATTAAATGTTGGAATGATGAGTTGCACGCCTCATGCATGCTCTACACTTTATTTGGCTAGTAGTCAAATAGGCCTCCAGAAGGGCATTTTCTGAGGGTGATGGGTGCTTTTCTGAAGGCGCATGGAAATCACAAGCACTTCAACTGGGCAGTGGTGTCGGGATGGAGGGAATAGCCTATACAGAGACTACCTAAGACCACTGCAACAGAGTTATTGTAAAGTGTGGGAATAAGTTTATGGCAGACTTCCCACGTTTAACCTCTCCCTTGTTAATTTCAAAGTCCATAGGTTCATGACCTGATTCATATAAATCATGTCAAATTGTTTTAAATTCATATTAACCGTTAAATTCATATTAACCCCTCCTACAGAATATGCTTTGGCAAGATTTTGAGTGATAAAATATTCTATAAAAAAATATATATTTTGAGAGTTCAAAGACTCCAGTGGTCATACATAATTAATAGATTCACGAAACAGCTACTATTATTCTCTGTTTCATTATTCCTGGTAGATACTACTGGTTATGATTCATTATTCCTGGTAGATACTACATTATTCCTGGTAGATACTACTGGTTATGATTCATTATTCCTGGTAGATACTACTGGTTATGATTCATTATTCCTGGTAGATACTACTGGTTAACACATACTGTGTTATGCTTGTTCGCGTAGCACTCTTCACAGGCCAGTTGGTGTATTTTTATTTTTTTGTTGGTGACATGAAACTGACAAAACCTTAAGTTATTATTGTACGTCAGAATTGCTGCACAAGATTTGTTCAAGCCTAAAATGTTAGGCCGTAATCGTAACATGGCGTTTGTATGTTCATATTTTATGCATGGCTTTTCTTATGATCCTAATGATACGTACGTTCAATTTTTTTTCTTCATATTCCGATCTGAAGATCACTGCTGTCAATGACTTGACCTCGTTTCTTTTCGAATTCCCAGTTGTCCTGAAAGCACAAACTGTCCATCATGCGACAACGAGTTGTTCAGCATTAGCAAGACGCACATAACGCCCCGTATCAGAGCTATAACCCAGTGGTCAGGATCTATGAGTGAGTTGGTACATCCTGATTGGCCATCATGCATCTTTTCTCTTTTTCTGCAGAAAATTTGTGTTCTTCAATGTTCCACAAATTCAGTACAAAAATCCTTGGGTTCAAATTATGATGTTTAAGAACATGACACCATCGCCATTCCTAAAGTTCTACCTAGGTGAGTCCAATTCTGTACTTACTATGATTGATAGAATCTTTAACTATGCCTCTCTTTTACATGCTTGTGCATCTGTCATTACTGCATAAAGTCTGTGGTTGTGATTTTATCTTTAGTCTATTAGGCCTATGTTTTGAAGTCTGACATGGTATATCCTTAGAATTAGAATATAATTTGTAAATTAATAGGATCTCTGTATATCTCGTCCATATAGATGATGGAGAGCAGGTGTTGGTGGATGTGGAGGGGAAGGACCATAAACAAATCACCCAACATGTCAAGACTATTCTTGGCAAGACCGAGTAAGTACTGATAGTACCATAACCTCTGATACCCATTCATCACAGCCCACTGCTTGATTTGGTTCTATAACAGGGATGTATTCATTCGTCGAATTCCGTTGCAAAACGTTTGGTCGGTCACAAAACGTTTTGCAACAAACTGTTTACTCTAGGAACCAAACAGAACGAAAAGGGATGGGAACTACCTGCATTTGTCCAATAGAAACTCTTGTTTTTCAAATGCAAAACATTTTGCAACAGCCTACATGTTTTGCGACAGAATCTGACTAATGAATACATCCCAGAAGTGTAGGCCTCCCTGGGTTGCAGCAGTCTGTTTGGCATGACAACTACAAATGATTTGGCTAAGCATAAACAGACTGGTCCTCAGGCTAGATGCCAGTGAATAAGCCACGAGTTAATGTCTCTGACAGTAGCCTAATGTCAAGAGGAATGTTTAAATGTCCAATGCAGACATTTTTTATTTCGTTATCAAATCATTGCTGGGTAACAATTAATGTACCTTAGAGAGTTTTGAAACTCCCACCAAAACGGGCTGAAATTTCAGGCAGTCTTGTCAAACAGCTCTTACACTAAAAGGGCATTATCGTTTTCACAATTTCACAGAATTATTCCAACCTCAGTGTGGAAATATACACAAGACAGAAAACTCACGTTTTTGACTGCACTAGCCCTTTAAGGTTAGGCGTTACTCTTGTTTAAGTGTATAATACAATATTACTGGTTAATTTGTCTTCCCCCTCATTGTCTATTCTCTCCCCTTAGTGAGGTCCTGCAGGCTGAGGCTTTAGCCAGGATGGAGGCTGCTAACCCAGCCAACTTTGGGCCCAAGAAGTACTGTCTGAAGGAGTGTATCTGTGAGGTGGAGGGCCAGGTTCCCTGCCCGGGAACCACGCCGCTGCCCAAGGAGATGACTGGGAAATACCGTGCACAGATGGCAGCCGCACAAGACTGAGACTGGACAGCAATACTACTATATCAAATATGTTTCACTGGAAATACTGTGGATTTGTTTTTGTACATTAAAGGAAATATTTCAATTTTATGTCAGTGGTTGTAAATAAGGATAATTGAGACTGATGAATTAGAATCTGCTTCAGATTAATTAAATCAAGTGTGTATGTGTGGAGTTGAGGCATAATATTTGCAACACACACTCACATCCTGTAATGTCGATAAATGAAAATGCCACCCTTCCAATTTTTCATAGGTCATGTCTTTATTTAGTGTTGAGTGTTGAGTGATGGAGCCTCAATAGCTGTGTTTAGACAGGCAGCCCAATTCTGATATTTGTTTCAATAATTGGTCTTTTGTCAATCAGATCAGCTCTGAAAAGATCTGATTAGTCAAAAGACCAATTCGTGGGGGTGGGGGGGGGAAATCTGAATTGAGCTGCCTGTGACAACTAAAGGTAAACAGGAAACAGCTCAACAGTTCATTAACATTTGCCACAAATTATTCATGTTTCTGTTGTGTTTAGCTACAACACAGTTGAGTGTGCATGAGACTACAGCGAACAATACTGCTTTAGTTCAACTTAATATCAAGTACTGTTATATACTTTAAGGCAAGGAAATTAGTACTTGGATACAACATCAAAGTACTTACACAGGAAACAGTTTGCCCACAGTATGTGATAATACTAGGTAGCGGTTTAGTGTTTTTTCATTACCTATGAGAAATCAAGAATCCAAAGAGGGAAACTAGATTTAATATTTACGTTTTGCCAAGACCTTATGAATATAGAGTAGAAGGCAGATGGAGCATTCTGGGTAAATTAACCTATTATTCTGTGCCTCGGACTGAAACATCTCCAGTGCAACAACGGTGTGTGTTAATTGGTAAGTGCTGTTAAGAGAGACTTGGTTGAATCAGTTGCATAATGTAAACTGGATGTTTGCAGGGTAAAAAAGTAAGTTCAGAGCAGGACAGATTCTGACCCTGCCATCATTGGTGCACTAAAAGAGAAAACACAGGGTTAGAACTAGTGTCGCCACTGTTGGGAGGATAAAACAGCGCAGGGAGAGAGACTAGGACAAAATCATAATTGAAAGACTAGCCTACTTTGGACCACTGCAGAAGTGTCTCAGTGATATCATGCACACTCACTGAAAACAAATGAATCTATCCTGTGCTTCAACTTAGTCATTCAATAGACATAACCAGCTAACAGAACGAGTCCCTGAAAGCAAAGCAGGATTTAAAAAAAGTTTTTTTGTTGGTATCGCTCACCATGGCTTAATGTTTTGTTCATCAACATTCTCTTTCTAGCGGTCACTGGACCCCCAGGGATGACAGAGAAAAGATGTCTTAACGGCAATGGTGTTCCACTCCCATACAAACTCAAACATGCATGTGAAGATCTGACAGACAAAATGTAGCAGTAACAAGTTAGTCATGCTTAGTATTCAGGTGCCGACGACAGCTGTCATTCGAAACTGTTCAGAGTGAACGTTTTCGTTCAAGAAGACCATAACATTTCCAAACACTTTGCGACCTTCAAGGCAACCCTGGTTCTACATTTGGTATTGAATAGCAGGACTACAGACGATGTCAGGCCTCTGTTACCCAAATATGACCCCTTGGATCCTACCTCCTGTGACTGACTATGCACAACTGTCTGGAAGTGATGACTTACTGTGCCCTTGTGCTTCTTCTTACCATACAGATATAATTACAAAAACAACAGGGCTCCTAAATGAAGCCTTCATAGAGTGTGAGTGTTATTAGTATGTACAAGAGTGAAGAAATTAATGTAAATGCATCTCCTTTTAGTGCTAGGCTGCATAACCCTGAGCAGGGTCTCAATAGACTAGTTTTGCTTTCTCTCCTTGTCTCCTCTCCTTGACCCTGCACTTACATGGTAGGATGATCAGGATCGGCAAAGAAATAACGCTAGGTGCTGTCACCTGTGCAGTTCAATCACATCAATACAGATGAAGGAAAGGGACAAGGAGAGGGAGTATAGAATATTGAGATGCGGCCCTGGGTCTAGAGGGCTAATACCCAAGGGGAATGGGGGGTGGTTCCTTCACAAATGTTTTAACCCACCTAACACTTACCTTAACCAACCCAGAATCAATGAGATCATTGGCCATTTAAAGCTGGAATCCTTAGCGGTGAAACTGCCACGTCTGTTTGCGATATTACAACAACAAAGATGTTACTTCAAACAAACACTTTTTTCATCGGACATCATTGCACATGAGATAGAACCAGTGGAGGCTGGTGGGAGGAGCTATAGAAGGATGGGCTCATTGTAATTGCTGGAATGGAATAAATGGAATGTTATCAAACACACAGAACAAACACACAGACTCCGTTCCAATCATTCCATTCCGGCCATTACAATAAGCCTGTCCTCCTATAGCTTCCCCCACCAGCCTCCTCTGGACATAACAGCAGAGTATGTACTGCAAACTGTTTTTATCATGATGCTGGATGCTCATCTCCTCCGTTTGAAAAACAATAACAACTGCACCTGGGGCGACCAGTGGCGATGTTTCACCTTTTGCGGATCCCAGCTTTAAAGGGAACAATTGTAGAGTCTCAGGATTAGCTTCTAGCCCTGGGTGGGCAGCCCTGTTGTAAGTATCAGGTGATGGCATGGAGGATGGGAAAAGTAGAGATGGAGGTGGTGTCACTGTCAGCGTGTCTTACTGTTCTGTTCCTGCAGGGTGCGCTGCAGCTCTCTCAGGTTCTCTGACAGCAGCTCCACCTCATCCAGCCTCCCGTTGAGCTTGGCGTCGAATATGTACGCCCGGATGTTATCTATCTGCTGCAGCAGCAACTCCTCCTCGATCAAGTCAACGTCTGGCATCGCCGCCTCACCCTCCTCTTCAAAGGGATTGGTCGAGGCTCCTGGCGGGGTACTCCCAGAAGCCTCTTTAAAAGGGTTACCTTCATCGTTCTCCTCCTCCTCTTCGAAAGGGTTGCCTGTGACACCCTCAACCTGCCCTTGCACCCCACCCTCCTCTTCCTCCTCAAACGGGTTGTACTCCTTCTTCCCGTTAGCTACCTCCTTGTGCTCCTTCTGGATCTCCTCGGAGAACGGGTTGGACGGATCCTCCTCCACCGTGGGGGAGTCTTCCTCCTTAAAGGGGTTGAGGGAGGCGCTGTTCTGTCCCTCTACATCTCCCCCCAGCCACGGGGGCGACTCCTCATCCTGGTCCGTCAGGGCAGGGAAGGCCCTCATGGACGGGGGGCTCCTCTCTGCTTTAGGGGTCAACTCTTCCTCCTCGTTCTCTTCCTCCCCCTCCCTATGGAGGCTCCCTGTATCAGTTAGGTTCAGTGAGCCCTGCCAGGTGTATGTGGCCTGGGTGGATCCTGGGGCTTGGCTCTGAGCCCTGTGCTTCATCTTCCCCCTCTTCCTGTCCTCCAGGCGCTGCAACTCCTCCTGTTGTAGGCTCTCCTCCTGGGCCAATCTCTGGGACAGAGTGATGGCCAGGTGGGTCTGCTGCTGGTCGTACTCATCCTGGAGAACACACAGTTCAACAAATCACACCCTAGTCCCTACACAGTGCACTATTTCTGACCAGAGCCCTGTTACGGTCCATTGCATTGTAATCGCAGTACATATAGCAGCTACATTTTGTAACATTATGTAAGTTTCCCCACCTGCAGCTGCCTGAGGTTCTCCTCCAGCATGGCCACCTCGTCATGCCTCTGGGCGGCCTTGGCCTGCCGCAGGAACGACCGGATATTCTCTATCTGCTGCAGCATGGGGTCATCCAGCTCCCCGTGGGTGTGGAGGGTGTCTGAGGAGGGCAGCCAGCCTCCAGCTTTGGTCATGCGGGGGACTCTGGGGGCCTGGGGAGGCTCCCCGTTGGTGCTAGAGGCCGGGCGGTTCTTCTCAGAGTCCTGCCTTCTCTTCTGGGCAGCATGGCAGGAAGATAGGAATGTATGCTTTTAGAGACAGCTTTACTATATAATACATTACTTATAAAAGCAGTTGCTTTTAGCTTTCCTGGTATCAGACATATCAGACCGTTTTTGGAGTATCATTATTGGGTCTTTAGTGTAAACAATAAGCAGCCTCCTCACCAGTCTTTCCTGGGCGAGCCTCTTCTCCTGCTCCTGCTTCCGCTTCATCTTAAACTCCTCAAACTTGTCCTTAGTGGGCAGAGACATCAGACCCAGCAACTTCTCCTGCAGGAGGGGGGCGGGATAGGGAGAGAGAGATGGAGAGAAACAGAGAAAGAGAGAAAAGGGTTGAGAAAGAGAGGGAGGGGTTTGAATGTGTTGTGTATTGAGCTATTATTCTGGGGAAAGTGACTAATCATTCACTCTTCACCACACCATTCAGCATATCCATAGTTGCTCTTTATGTACAGTAGTGTACCTTCTGTCTCACCTGGACAAACAATGTGGCTGTGTATCTGACCATCCTCTGCAGCTGGAGATTCTTTGGATGGGGCTGTGGCTCCTCCTTCATTCCCAGTGTTAAGATCTTCTTACTGACAGAAACACAGAGAATGTTACAAGAATATGGTTATTTAGCAGACACTTTTATTCAAACTACGGTTGGGCCAAAATACACTATATATACAAAAGTAGGTGGACACCCCTTCAAATTAGTGGATTCAGCTATTTCAGCCACACCCATTGCTGACAGGTAGGGTTGCAAAGGGTCTGAAACTTTACAGAAAATTTCTGGAATTTTTCAGAAAATTTTCCATGGAGTAAAGCCTGGGAACTTTGGGAATTTTGCTTAAATTCTTCAAAAAAGGTTGCTTATAACAGTGAACCTTTTGTGGGATACACATGGCAATTCTAGGTCTTGAGGCATATTTTGGTTAAACTATCCCCAATTCAATGGAATTGCAACCCTCTACATGCACAGTGCATTCTTCCATCACATGTACAGTGCACTCTTCCATCACATGTACAGCTGATTCTCAAGATCTTGCACACTAATGAGATGCTATTGGGCCCACACTACTACACTGTCTGAGTCAAGGACTACATGCTTTCTGGTAAGTTTTGATTACAATACTGGCAGGGGTGAATATATTTTACATGACATATATTATTTTTTGTTAACTAGTAAATAGTAGCCTATAGCAAAGTGTGTTTAACTCCTTTCTAACTTGTTAACAATTTATGCTAGTTATTTTTTGCTACCATGTGGGTTTTAGCTTGCTTGAGCCTGCTAACTAAGGAGTGTTAATTCACCTGTTTCCATACATGTTTCATTTTAAAACATTTATCTTACAAAGGAGTTGTTTAATCTAACTGCTTAACTATTTATCTGTACATGGAATTGTATTTGGTTTTTTTTACTCCTTTTTTCTAATCTTTACAGGAAAATGCCACGGGCACTATCTGATGTGTGGAGACATTTCACTGCAGCTAATGTAGAAGGAAAAGTGTACATTTGTAAATACTGTGCCAAATCATATGTGAAGAATGCAACAAAAATGCAGAATCATCTGGCCAAGTGCATAAAGTTCCCTCAGCGCTCACAACAAGCAACCTCTGACAAAAGTCCCTCTACTTCTATTCGAGGTGAAAATGATGAATCAGACACCTTATCGATAGCAACAGCTCATGGTCTTCCTGGAATCAGAGTTTTTTTTGACTCAATAGAGGAACGTAGTCAGAGAAATGCTGATGAACGTCTTGCTCGAGCTGTGTATGCAACTGGTTCACCTCTGATGCTCACAGGCAATGTGTATTGGAAGAGATTTCTGAATGTTCTTCGCCCAGCATACACCCCTCCAACCAGACATGCCTTATCTACTAATTTGCTGGAGGCAGAGTTCAACAGAGTTCAAGTGAAGATCAAGCACATCATAGAGAAAGCAGACTGTATTGCAATCATCTCTGATGGGTGGTTGAATGTTCGTGGGTAAGGAATAATTAACTACATCATCTCCACCCCTCAAACAGTATCCTACAAGAGCCCAGACACAAGGGACAACAGACACACCGGTCTCTACATTGCAGATGAGCTGAAGGCAGTCATCAATGACCTTGGACCACAGAAGGTATTTGCACTGGTGACAGACAATGCTGCGAACATGAAGGCTGCTTGGTCTAAAGTGGAGGAGTCCTACCCTCACATCACACCCATTGACTGTGCTGCTCATGCATTGAATCTGCTCCTCAAGGACATCATGGCATTGAAAACAATGGATACACTACACTCTACAAGAGAGCCAAGGAAATGGTTAGGTATGTGAAGGGTCATCAAGTTATAGTAGCAATCTATCTCACCAAGCAAAGTGAGAAGAATAAGAGCACCACATTGAAGCTGCCCAGCAAAACCCATTGGGGTGTTGTTGTCATCATGTTTGACAGTCTCCTGGAGGGGAAGGAGTCTCTCCAAGAAATGGCCGATATGGACAGCCCCATCAAGAGGATCATCCTGAATTATGTATTTTGGGAGAGAGTGGTAAGCAGCCTGAAACTCCTGAAACCTATAGTAGTAGCCATTGCACATATTGAGGGAGACAATGCCATCCTGTCTGATGTTCAGACTCTGCTTGCAGAGGTAAGAGAAGAAATCCGTACTGCCCTGCCCACTTCACAGTTGCTCTAACAGAGGAAACTGCAGTTCTGAAATACATCAAAAAGTGTGAAGACTTCTGCCTGAAGCCCATACATGCCGCAGCGTACATGTTGGACCCCAAGTATGGTGCAGAGATCAACAAGGCCTATGGTGTCATCACTACCGTGTCTCGCCACCTTGGCCTGGATGAGGGCAAGGGTCATTTTATTTATATACACTGCTCAAAAAAATAAAGGGAACACTTAAACAACACAATGTAACTCCAAGTCAATCACACTTCTGTGAAATCAAACTGTCCACTTAGGAAGCAACACTGATTGACAATACATTTCACATGCTGTTGTGCAAATGGAATAGACAACAGGTGGAAATTATAGGCAATTAGCAAGACACCCCCAATAAAGGAGTGGTTCTGCAGGTGGTGACCACAGACCACTTCTCAGTTCCTATGCTTCCTGGCTGATGTTTTGGTCACTTTTGAATGCTGGCGGTGCTTTCACTCTAGTGGTAGCATGAGACGGAGTCTACAACCCACACAAGTGGCTCAGGTAGTGCAGCTCATCCAGGATGGCAAATCAATGCGAGCTGTGGCAAGAAGGTTTGCTGTGTCTGTCAGCGTAGTGTCCAGAGCATGGAGGCGCTACCAGGAGACAGGCCAGTACATCAGGAGACGTGGAGGAGGCCGTAGGAGGGCAACAACCCAGCAGCAGGACCGCTACCTCCGCCTTTGTGCAAGGAGGAGCACTGCCAGAGCCCTGCAAAATGACCTCCAGCAGGCCACAAATGTGCATGCGTCTGCTCAAACGGTCAGAAACAGACTCCATGAGGGTGGTATGAGGGCCCGACGTCCACAGGTGGGGGTTGTGCTTACAGCCCAACACCGTGCAGGACGTTTGGCATTTGCCAGAGAACACCAAGATTGGCAAATTCGCTCTTCACAGATGAAAGCAGGTTCACACTGAGCACATGTGACAGACGTGACATAGTCTGGAGTCGCCGTGGAGAACGTTCTGCTGCCTGCAACATCCTCCAGCATGACCGGTTTGGCGGTGGGTCAGTCATGGTGTGGGGTGGCATTTCTTTGAGGGGGCTGCACAGCCCTCCATGTGCTCGCCAGAGGTAGCCTAACTGCCATTAGGTACCGAGATGAGATCCTCAGACCCCTTGTGAGACCATATGCTGGTGCGGTTGGCCCTGGGTTCCTCCTAATGCAAGACAATGCTAGACCTCATGTGGCTGGAGTGTGTCAGCAGTTCCTGCAAGAGGAAGGCATTGATGCTATGGACTGGCACGCCCGTTCCCCAGACCTGAATCCAATTGAGCACATCTGGGACATCATGTCTCGCTCCATCCACCAACGCCACGTTGCACCACAGACTGTCCAGGAGTTGGCGGATGCTTTCGTCCAGGTCTGGGAGGAGATCCCTCAGGAGACCATCCGCCACCTCATCAGGAGCCTGCCCAGGCATTGTAGGGAGGTCACACAGGCACGTGGAGGCCACACACACTACTGAGCCTCATTTTGACTTGTTTTAAGGACATTACATCAAAGTTGGATCAGCCTGTAGTGTTGTTTTCCACTTTAATTTTGAGTGTGACTCCAAATCCAGACCTCCATGGGTTGATCAATTTGATTTCCATTGATAATTTTTGTGTGATTTTGTTGTCAGCACATTCAACTATGTAAAGAAAAAAGTATTTAATAAGAATATTTCATTCATTCAGATCTAGGATGTGTTATTTTAGTGTTCCCTTTATTTTTTTGAGCAGTGTATATATATATATATATATATATATATATATATATATATATATATATATATATATATATATATATATATATATATTATTATTATTATTATTTTTTTTTTAAAGGGCAAGGTTCTTGGCAGTCTGGCAAAGTACACTTCCAAGCAAGGGCTTTGGGATGGAGATGCAATATGGCAATCGTGCCAACATATCTCATCAGCCACCAACATCAGCCACCTCAGAGCGCAACTGGTCCTTGTTTGGGAACACACACACCAAAGCACGCAACAGGCTGACCAATACAAAAGTTGAAAAATTGGTGGCCATCCGGGCAAATTTGAGGCTTTTCGAGCCTGACAACGAGCCATCCTCAACAAGGTTGGAAAGTGACAGTGAAGATGAGGCCTCAGAGTCTGATGTTCAAGAGGTGGACATTGAGGAGGTCCAGGGAGAAGACATGGAGGCCTGAGAGGAAGACAACCAAAGATTTAGTTTCTAGACTCTAATTTTACAGATGTATGTTGAAAACATTTTTGGGAGATGCGATGGATCATTAGGGATCATTCAATATTCCATTTATTTTGTTATTCAGTGAAATCATCCCATGTGAAGAGTCAACTAATTTAATTAAAGTTCAATTCGTAACAAATATTATTTATTTTTTTCTATTGGAAGGATTTAATCATTTGCAATTATGTCTACTTATGATAAGGTATAAGGTTTATGTTTCTGTCTCCATATGATATGGTAAATCTATCCAATGCAAAAAGCATCTACATTTTAATGGTATTAATATTCATTTGCATATATTTCCGTTAATTCTCATATATTCCCACGGAAAGTTTTCACCTCTGAATATTCCCCAAAATATGCAACCCTACTGACAGGTGTATAAAATCGAGCACACAGCCATGCAATCTCCATAGACAAACAGTAGAATGACATTGGCAGTAGAATGGCCTTACTGAAGAGTTCAGTGACTTTCAAGTCAGTTTGTCAAATTTCTGCCCTGGTCAACTGTAAGTGCTGTTAGTGTGAAGTGGGAATGTCTAGTAGCAACAGCAGCTCACAGAACGGGACCACCGAGTGCCTAAGATCACCATGCACAATGCCAAGCGTCGGCTGGAGTGGTGTAAAGCTTGCCGCCATTTTACCCTGGAGCAGTGAAAACATGTTCTTTGGAGAAATTAATCACACTTCACCATCTGGCAGTCTGCTCCAATGCAGTGCCAACTGTAAAGTTTAGTGAAGAAGGAAATAGTCTGAGGCTATTTTTCTTAGTTCAGGCTAGGCCCCTTAGTTCCAGTGAAGGGAAATCTTAACACTACAGCATATAATGACATTCTAGACCAGGTGTGCCCAACCTTCTTTGACGTGAGATCTACTTTTTCATTTGCCAGCCTGATGAGATCTACCAGTCTCAAAATCTAAACCAACCAACAAAATGTATGAAACGCAACACACCACTGAGTATGAACCTGTTGCTATGATACCTATTTGATACCCAAATATAATGTGGACCAATAACATGTTTTACACAAATAAGTGCAACTCATTTAATTTCCTACCTTAGTGTGACTTTTGGCATTGGGTGGAGGCGAGTAGTTTTTCATAATCAGGGCTGTAGCAGCGTGTTGCAAGTCTCATGCAGGCCACAAGGTGGTCATCAGTCATAGTAGATCTGTACTTGGACTTTATTATCTTCATGTGAGAAAATGCAGACTCACAGAGGTAGGCTGATCCACAAAGGGCTGATAAGTTGAGAGCACATCTTATGTTGGGATACTTCTCATCTATCAGTAGATCCCAGAACTCTTCCTTCATCTCAGTGGTTGCCCTGGGTTTCAGCTGAATGTCATTTTGAAGGGTGAGAATTTCAGTTTCTGCTATAGTTGTGTCCAACTGAAAAAGTGATCCCATTTTGGAGGCAATGACTTCCACATTTCTGTCTATGCCAAACGGAAAGCATATAAACTCTTCTATAAACTCTTCTCACTGTCAACTGCGTTTATATTGTAAAGATTTCTATGAACATAAGATTCAACAACTGAGACATAAACTGAACAAGTTCCACAGACATGTGACTAACAGAAATGGAATAATGTGTCCCTGAACAAAGGGGGGGTCAAAATCAAAAGTAACAGTCAGTATCTGGTGTGGCCACCAGCTGCATTAAGTACTATAGTGCATCTCCTACTCATGGACTGCACCAGATTTGCCAATTATTGCTGTGAGATGTTACCCCACTCTTCCACAAAAGGCACCTGGAAGTTCCCGGACATTTCTGGGGAGAATGGCCTGAGCCCTCACCCTCCGATCCAACAGGTTCCAGACATGCTCAATGGGATTGAGATCCGGGCTCTTCGCTGGCCATGGCAGAACACTGACATTCCTGTCTTGCAGGAAATCACACACAAAACGAGCAGTATGGCTGGTGGCATTGCTGGAGGGTCATGTCAGGATGAGCCTGCAAGAAGGGTACCACATGAGGGAGGATGTCTTCCCTGTAATGCACAGCATTGAGATTGCCTGCAATGACAACAAGCTCAGTCCGATGATGCTGTGACACACCGCCCCAGACCATGACGGACCATCCACCTCCAAATCAATCCCGCTCCAGAGTATAGGCCTCAGTGTAACGCTCATTCCTTCGACGATAAACGCGAATCCGACAATCACCCCTTGTGAGACAAAACCGCTTTTTGTCAGTGAAGAGCGCTTTTTGTCAGTCCTGTCTGGTCCAGAGACGGCGGGTTTGTGCCCATAGGCGACGTTGTTGTCGGTGATGTCTGGTGAGGACCTGCCTTACAACAGGCCTACAAGCCCTCAGTCCACAATCTCTCAGCCTATTGCGGACAGTCTGAGCACTGATGGAGGGATTGTGCGTTCCTGGTGTAACTCGGGCAGTTGTTGTTGCCATCCTGTACCTGTCCCGCAGGTGTGATGTTCGGATGTACCGATTCTGTGCAGGTGTTGTTACACGTGGTCTGCCACTGCGAGGACGATCAGCTGTCCGTCCTGTCACCCTGTAGAGCTGTCTTATGCGTCTCACAGTACGGACATTGCAATTTATTGCCTTGGCCACATCTGCAGTCCTCATGCCTCCTTGCAGCATGCCTAAGGCACGTTCACACAGATGAGCTGTGAGCCTGGGCATCTTTCATTTGGTGTTTTTCAGAGTCAGTAGAAAGGCCTCTTTAGTGTTCTAAGTTTCCATAACTGTGACCTTAATTGCCTACCGTCTGTAAGCTGGTAGGGTCTTAACGACCGTTCCACAGGTGCGTGTTCATTAATTGTTTATGGTTCATTGAACAAGCATGGGAAACAGTGTTCAAACCCTTTACAATGAAGATCTGTGAAGTTATTTGGATTTTTACAAATTATATTTGAAAGACAGGGTCCTGAAAAAGGGACATTTCTTTTTTTGCTAAGTTTATAAGTGGCAATAGGCTCAAGTGATGCAACTCAGTGAAACGACTATCAAACTCAGATAAGATGCTCTGGACTTGCTCCACGCAACGTGCACTGTCAAGCTGTGCTGTATCCTTGCCCTGACGTTCAAGTTCTGAATGCATGTGTTGAAAGAAGTGCAGGTCCTTACGTTGCAGCTTTCTTGTGAGCAGTTGTAGTTTGCATTTAAAAGTGTTCACAGAGCTGATCATGTTGATTGCATGTTTGCCTTCTTGCAGCTCTACATTCAGTTCATTAAGCATATAAGTTAGGTCAGTGAAAAAAGCTAAATCCAGGAGGCACTGTGTCTCCTATTGCTGTGCATATTCTGCATGTTTGGAGACCTTGAGAAACTCCTTGATTTCAGGCAACAACTCACTGAATCTCCCTAAAAATGTCCCTCGGCTCAGCCACCACACATCCGTGTGCAGCAGCAGGTCTGTGTGCTCCGCGTCAGTCTCTTCTAAGTGAGCGTGAAATAACCTCCGCCGTAGGCTTCTTGCTCGAATAGAACACACAATCGCAACATCCATCACCTCTTTCATGTTTAACATCTTCCCACACAAAGCTTGCTGATGAACTACGCAGTGAAAACTAAGAAAGTCCGGGAAACAATTGTCCCATTTGCACAATGCAACAAACCCACTAATGCGGCCTACCATAGCGGGTGCCCCATCTGTAGTAATGGAGACAAGCTTACAAAAGGGCAGTTGGAATTTGTTAGCAAACTCCATAAAAGCTTGAAAAATATTTTTGCCCCTTGTATGTCCTTTCAGTGGCAAAGAGGCGAGTAGTTCCTCCTTTGTACTCATGTTGTCAAAAAACATTCTGATGAAAATGCATATCTGTGCCACATCTACCATATCTGTGGACTCGTCAAACTGGAGGGAATAACACTCGCAGTTGTCAATATCCTTCTTCAGTTGATCCTCGAGGTTCTCCGCTATTCCCTCACATCTTGTCACCGTATTTCTAGACAACTGAATGTCATTGATGGAAGCCATCATTTCAGTCTTATTCTTAAAATCCCCAAACAGAGAGTCTGCAGCCTCAATAAATGCTTCCTTGATCTCCCCAACTTTGAACAACTTTTTATGCTTAGCAAGAACGTGACTCACACGATAAGATGCTATGTTTGCCGCCTTCCCTTCGGTCACAGGCCATGTGAAAATTGCCTGCTTCACTGCCAGTTGATTTTTTTAGTTCTTGTACCTTTCTTCTTAGTAATTCAGTCTTTGCTGGAAAATCTCTTTCCTGGGTTTTGTGTGTGGTTTTAAAATGTCCTTCTATGTTACCTTTCTTTGGGATAACGATGCTATTATGGCAGATGAGACACACACATTTTGAGTTTGACATGACGAAAAAATAATCATCCTCCCATTCTTGTGGAAATGATACGTTTTGTTTTTTTGTATTGTTCCCTTCACATATTATTGCTGCTGTCTACCCCACAACTTAAGAACAATTTAAGAACGAATCTGACTACAAAGTTAGCTAGCTAGCTACCTGCCTGGCATCACTGTTACCTCGACTTGGCGTTGGAGGGCGGCATCTGACCACACTAACTAGGCATACGTCAATAAGTGGGCAGGGACTGGTCATATTTTATGTAAATCACGTGACTTTTCAGACATTGCTATGAATGGAGGACTGTCGAATGTTAATACAGAAAGAGGTTATAGGAATTGATTTGTGTGGCTGGATTTTAGTAGATGTATAATCATCTCACAATCGACTGGCAAGCATGCCGCAATCGACCAGTAGATCGCAATCGACTGGTTGGGCACCCCTGTTCTAGACGATTCTGTGCTTCCAACTTTGTGGCAACAGTTTGAGGAAGACCAGTTCCTGTTTCTGCATGACAATGCCACCGTGCACAAAGAAGAAATGGTTTGTCAAGATCGGTGTGGAAGAACTTGACTGGCCTGTACAGAGCCCTGACCTCAACCCCATCGAACATCTTTGGGATGAATTGGAACGCTGACTGCGAGCCAGGCTTAATCGCCCAACATCAGTGCCCGACCTCATTAATGCTCGTGGCTGAATGGAAGTCCCTGCAGCAATGTCCCAACATCTAGTGGAAAGCCATCCTAGAAGAGTGGAAGCTGTTATAGCAGCAAAGGGGGAACCAACTCCATATTAATTCCAATTGCAAGTTCTTTGTTTCTAGCCATTTTGAGCCTGTAATTGAATCCACAAATGCAGATGCTCCACATACTCAACTAGTCTAAAGAAGGCCAGTTTTATTGCTTCTTTAATCAGAACAACAGTTTTCAGCTGTGCTAACATATTTTACAAAAGGTTTTTTTAATGATCAATTAGCCTTGATAAACTTGGATTAGCCAACACAACGTGCCATTGGAACACAGGAGTGATGGTTGCTGATAATGGGCCTCTGTACGCCTATGTAGATATTCCATTAAAATAAGCCGTTTACAGCTACAATAGTCATTTACAACATTAACAATGTTTACACTGTATTTCTGATCAATTTGATGTTATTTTAAATGGACAAAAAATGTGCTTTTCTTTCAAAAACAAGGAAAAGTGACCCCAAACTTTTGAACGGTAGTGTAGGATATCGCGATATTTAGAGTAGCATATCGTAGAAGAGGTGTCCCTCAAATATCGCCAACCCTACATACACATAACACATTCTGTATATAGTATGTACCTCAGTGCATCGATAAGTTCGTAGTATTTCTGGACTTCCATTCTCAGTCCACCAGCCGTGTCCAGGTTATAGGTGGTCTCTCCAGCACTGTGAGAAGTTAAAGTTTGACCAAACAGAACCACAGCCACATACATCTCTGGTCAAATGTAGTACGCTATATAGGGAACGAGGTGTCATTTCAGACAGACTACGTCTTACTTAAGAGACTCAGCCATTCTGATGTACTCTGGAGCTCTCTCGTCCACCTTGTCCATGCACAGCCTCAGCCTCTGGAAGGAAGACAGGAGGATGAATGATGAATGACAGCAAGCTCACTACACAGTGAACAACAGTGTGTTACCTCGTAGAGCTTGACGATGTCAGGCACATGGTCCTTCTCCTCCAGTTTCTGCTGTCTCCTCATCAGGGTGTCCATGCAGTGGCAGCAGCAACGGATCCTCTCGTCGTCCTTCTCTTCCAGCATGGAGGTGACACTGCTCAGGCTGCTGATGCTGCCTCTCCTGGAGCCCATCCCGCTGACGCTGCCCCCACCACCCCCTGTTGGAGGGGACTGAGACTGGCCCGGGCTGCCTGGAACACTCAGGGCCTCCCGTGTCCCACTGGTCAGCTTGTCTGGAGAGAAGAGAACTGGTTGGTGAGTCACTAAGCAGGAACAATGCATTAACTAACTAATTCTGAGAAACACTCTGATGTCACTGTTGATTTTCTGGTTAAATATGGGTGTAATATCACTGTATGTGTGTAAGTGTGTGTGTATACAGTGTACTCACAAGCCAAAGGCAGGGGCACAAACTCCATGCACTTCTTACACATGATGGAGCCACAGAGACGGCAGTGGTGTCGTCTGTTCCGGAGGTTGAACTTGTTCCCGCAGTCGGGACAGAACGGGACATCAGAGTCACTCACCCACGACACAATAGACTTCTCAATCGCTGGAGAGAGGGGGAGGAGTGGATTTTCAGGATTCACACAGAAAATGACGTTCAAATTCACACAGGGAGGAGCTGTACTCAATAAGAACAAATGTGGGTCCTGTATAATGTGATAATGAAAAACAAAATATACTGCAATATGGCCCCCTCTCAACTCACCTCTAATCTTGCTTGCATCTATGTTCATCCTGTCAAATGAGGTCAGCTGAAACACAAGGTAGGATACATGGTGAGTCATGTCCTGACAGTAAGGGTGTGTAACTGCTACTGTATGTGTCAAACCCACATCGACAAACCAAAGGGGGAAACGACTTGTGATTGTTTGTGGGCTCACTTTCTCTAGCCTGATAATTAGCTTGTTGACCTCGATGACGTAGTGGTCGATCCTGGCAGCTCTGTGCTTATTGAAGAAGTCCAGATGACTTCTGGTGGCTCCTACGGAGGAGAAGAGGGGACACCATCAGACTGGATGGAAGCAGTCTCTAAAACTAGAGACCATAACAAAACAACACTCTTAGTTACAATTCAGGTGAGATGACTCTGTAGCATGCAATGTCCAGACCAATACATCTCTTGTTAACTGTGTTTTGTTTGAGCAGCAGATGCAAAGCCCTTTACCACACCACCCCACCACTTTGCTCTACTCCCAGTTTCCCCTCTGCATACTGCTCCCAGTCTCACCCAGCTCCTGAGGCTCCCACATGTAGGGGTCCACTCCACCGTAGTAGAAGGACTCATAGCTGTCCGTCTCTGGCTTGTCCTCTCCATCCCTCTTCAGCAGCTTGTCTTTGGCTTTCTTAGCCTTCTGGACTAGACCTGCAGCCAACAGGATGACAGTAGTGATTACTTCAAGGAACTGGGCAAGGCTACCCGGCTATGAGACTCACTCTTGGGTCATTATTTGCTGACCTAAATGGAAAGACAAGCATTAACAGACTCACTCTTGAGCTGTCCCCTGACATGTCTGTCATCCCCAGAGTGTTCCTCCTCATAATGCTCCTGCAGCTGGTAGAATGACTGCAGGTCCTTCAGGCAAAGCGGGCACAGGAAGCCCTCCTTCACCTCCCCTGTGCCCTCAAAGGGGGGCAGGTAGCTGGAGGCCATGTTGATGGGGGTGGGTGGTGCAAGCAGTGACACCCACGGTGTGTCCCTGTCTCATGCCACGGCCAACTTGGTGTGACGCCCACCCCTCATCCGCTTCATTATACACCAGGAGAAAGCCTGAGGCAGAAACGGACAGTTTGAAGCAGTAGAGGGGTCAAGGGTTCTAAAAATAACATACGGGCATATTACGCCGATTCTGTTGTAAAACGGAAGCAAATGGAACGAAATGGGGATGGACCTACCTGAATTTGTCCAATATTAACTCTCGTTTTAGTTGCACTGTTTGGACTAGTGATTACACCCTAGGTAAGAAGTCCAGACCGTTGTTTATGGAAGTCATGGTTTACTGAATGACAACCCTAAAATCATCCAGCAAGACTAGGCAGGTGACATGGACATAACGGTCTTTGATCATTGAACGCTTACTATTCACGTAAATCCTATGCATGGCTAAATGTATACCGTGTTAGAAATAATAAAGTTAGCTAGCTAACAACGAGAGCAGTAGGCTGTGTTTACATTCTCAGTAGGAAGGGAAATCATTTGAGTAGAACTAGCCAGTCCAGACAGATATATAACCAGCCAACTGGCTGGCTACTGAACAATTCACATCCATAAAGCAACAATGGAAAAAAACTAGCTAGCTGACTAAGTTAGCAAAAGGCTAACGAGATAGCTATAGTTCTGGTTCTGACGTTTCGCCAGCAGCAAGCGCACACCGTTTCCAATGACACACAATCCAAAACAGATTTATTTACTTACAGATCGCAATGTAAGTCTGCTAACAGTGTAGTTTATGTATGAATATCTGACAGCTCGTCGCTAATCTCCAGCTGCAACACTCTCTCCGCGGGTGAAAAGTTAGCAGCCTAGTCTAGTCCACCGAGCTATAATAAAACGGTCTAGTCACACACTGTACTGTGGTACCGTCAATGGTCTAGTCATGTGATTAGCATACAGCCGAGACGGGAAGTGAGAATGGACAAAAAGCACGTTGAAGCCAAAAGGAACCCTGACCCTAGGTCTGCGACCGTGCTAACCGGGAACCTCGGGACGTCCCTAACCCATTGAAGTTTACATTTAAATGGTTTAGGTAGGGGTTAGTGTTTAGGGTGTGGACGACCCAAGGATCCCGGATTTCACTTCTGACTGTCCTGTCTTACAACAGGAAGAGAGACATTTATCAGAGGAAGCACATGTTCTTGAACACACACAAACACTGAGTTGTGAGAATAGATATTCATGGTGGACTGGAAGAGAGGAGGGAAGAGAGAGAAGTGAGAATGTCCAGCCTGGAGAAGATCTGAGGTCTTCAACCTAGAGACCTGCCACCCATACTTCAGACTGTCGCTCAGCAGATACCTCTTGCACAAGGCATGGTGCTGTAGGCCTAAACTGTAGGCACCATTACCGTGCATTTGTAACCCTCTTCCCTGTGTCAGTTCCCAATGACCCTCCTGCAATGCCGCACAGACAAAGAACTGGTGAGTGATCGTAACATGGTACACACACACACACACACACACTGCCTTTTCATTTTCACTCCGGCTCTGACCAAGGGAGAGTAGTGTATTCAGTCCAGAAATTCCTGCTGGTTATTCACAAAGAGTTGTTTATTTGGTAACAGCAGTTGTGTTCTGTTGAGTCCCAAACAACTGAACAACAACAACACATTTATAAAGGCCTATTTACAGGATACAAAAACTAAAATGTAACACAATAACAATAACGAGGCTATATACAGGGCGTACCGGTACCAAGTCAATGTGTGGGGGTACAGGTTAGTCGAGGTAATTTGTATATGTAGGTAGGGGTAAAGTGACTATGCATAGTTAATAAACAGCGAGTAGCAGCAGTGTAAAAACAAAGGGGGGGGGGGGGGGGTCAATGTAAATAGTCTTAGTGACCATTTGATTGATTGTTCAGCTATTTAGGAGCCTTTTGGACTTAGACTTGGCGCCCCGGTACCGCTTGCCGTGTGGTAGCAGAGAAAACAGTCTATGAATTGGGTGACTGGAGTCTTTGACAATTTTTGGGGCCTTCCTCTGACACCGCCTAGTATATAGGTCCTGGATGGCAGGAAGCTTGGCCCCAGTGATGTACAGGGCCGTACGCACTACCCTCTGTAGCACCTTACGGTCGGATGCCGAGCAGTTGCCATACCAGGCGGGGATGCAACCGGTCAGGATGCTCTCGATGGTGCAGCTGTAGAACTTTTTGAGGGTGCACACCTCTGGCACCTGCACTGCCCTGTCACTGTAGAGAGAACTGACAGTACTGTAGGTTGGGGTTAGGTTCCAGGTTTCTGCTGATGTTGTGTTCAGGTTGTACAAGCCTCCGGTTAAATTGAGGCCAGGTTGTGCTAAGCTTGTGCTCTACAACCTGTCAGTTGTCTGAGGATGATCTGAGGTTGTGGTCTAGAGGCCTCCGGTCTGGTTCTGTTCAGTGGTCAGAAGGAAGGATTGGGGTTCTGGAAGTCCTATAACAGCACCCTCAAAGCCTAGCGCAGTGATGAAGATGTTGATGAGGACTGTGAAGAAAACAAATACTGTTGCTGTGTTGTTCATCATGTTCAGCTTTGAGTGTTTCCTCACATCATTCAGATCATACTTCACGAGAGAGAGAGAGTAGGAGGGTTATTCAACATGTTCACCTTTCTGTTTACAGATAAGCCATATAGTGTGTGTGTGTGTGCGTGCGTGTTTATGTGTTAGTATGTGTGAATGAGTGACAGTGTATTACTAACCTATAAAGACCAGCAGAAGTCCCACGACAACCTGTAGCGTAATAGACATGGACAGCAGTACTATGAGAGGTTTGTAGAATCTGTACTGTGACTCCATGTATAGAACAGTTTTTAGCTGGGATGAGTTAGCCATGAGTAGAGCCACATCAAGCATACTCTGAGCTACACTCTTCTTAGTGGCATAGTGATTCATGTTAATCATTCAGTACACCTTTCCAGAGGGGTCAAGACGGTCGAGGTTCGCCTGTGGGTAAGAAGGTAGACCATCAGGCTATGGGTCACATGCACACACACACTAATACAGTGGATTAACTACAGGCACTGCCTTTCCTCTATGGCAGAAGGGTGCGTTCTATAACTACATCACACACGGGTGTCCACATCTTCTCACGGAGGTGGGGTTGGGAATTGTCAAGTACGGATAAAGGTAAATACGAGATGTCACAAGTGGATGCGACACCCGGAAACACAAAGGGCATAGTCAGCTCTTCGCCGAGGTGAGAAATATGACGAGGAGCCAGACAGTGAAATGATTTCCGTAGTCAAAAGGTTTGAACGCTTCATGTCTCCACTATAGGCTATGAATGCTCTTTAATGAAGCTAATAGACTACGAGCAGTAAATTATATTGGATATTAGGTCTGTTATTTTATCAATGACTTGGGGGAATACTTTGTGAAGTTTCCATTCCAGTAGGAGTTATACAGTCCCCACTGGGCATAGACGTCAGTTCAACATCTAATTTTGATTTACATTTTGTTGTCAACTAACGTGAATTCAACGTGAAATCAACAACAAAAAATTCACCATGTCATTGGATTTAGGTTAAAGGTTGGGTGAAAAAGAGACTAAATACCCTTACGTTGATGAATTTAAAAAAAATCAAATTAGTTTTCCACGTTGATTCAACGTCATCACATTGATTGAAATTATGTGGAAACACAACCTGGACTCGGGGGTAGACGTAACATAGTAAATATAAATCCGGGACAACCATTTTTTTGCCCAGTGGGTCATAACTACAACTTATCTCCTTGTAGCCCAAATCCGAATGTTAAGTCAAAATGTACAACGTCCTATTTAGTTGCTTATGACACAGTTAAAAACGCGCTAGGACCCCGCCACAGTAACCTGAGGTTTGAGGTTATAATGTTTAACTTACTTGTATGTCATCTAGTTTGTTGAGAGTGATATCCTCCCCATTCGCCCTTGCTTCACTGTCCATACTGGCCAAGATAACTGCGGTTACCGATATCACCGACACAGGAAAACTACTTTAGAATAGTTACATAAGTTACACACGGTAGGCTACCGTGCATCTCGCAAGTAGACTAAAGATCAGCTGTCATCTGCAGTTTGCCGTAGCCTTTCTTGTCACCGGCTTCACGCAGCCAAGCTGAAAATGTTGAGTGTATTTCCCAGGGGTGTGAGTTTTGCTTATTCAAAACTACCCCTCCCACTGTCTAATCTTACAAACGCAGTACACTCAATCACTCTCTCTTTCTCTCTCTCTTTCGGTCTTTCTCTTTCTTAAACACATACAAACACACACACAGCTCTGGAGTGGGAGGGGTTTTCCCCCAATGAAGAACATAATACTTGCTCCTCTGGTTTCATTGTCTCAATACCTTCTATCTTTTAGATGGATGACAAACAGGAAAGAACAAGGTGTAATTTTAGTTATCATTAAACAACATTACCTTCAAGCGTTTAGTGTGGCGTTAGACAAACAAAAGTAGGATATCAAAACAAAATGTTGATCATGTTTGACAAGCACACACACACACACGCGCATGTATACACATACGGATGGATGTGCGCACACACACACACTTCCAGTTATCCAGTGAGACAGACATGATGAGTGGTGATGAGAGTTGGGCACAGCTGCTGTGTTGGCATTCACTCCTATCACTACAGTAGTGAGGTGGAGAGGAGAGTTAGTAATGAAGTACTTAAGTACTTTTTGAATGTATTACTTCAGCCATGTCTGTGATAAATATGATTGGCAATGGGCACATCTGTTGGAGCAGTTGTGTATTATGCGTCATCACTGTTGGTTTATGAGGATCGGCTGTCTGATTCAGCTAGTTGGAGTGCTTTTAGAGTAACAACATGAGAAAAAAAGTGTTAGCTCATGGACCGATTGAGATGGATGTGTGTGCACCAAATGTCAGAGGATGGAGTCTAATTTAGTCAAAGAGAATTCAGCAAGCAACGAGCTTTATTTAAAGACACAAAGAGAGAGAGAGAGAGAGACGGGGAGAGGGGGGTGGGAGACAGAGGGGGAGAGAGGGAGAAGGAGAGAGACAGAGAGAGAGAGAGAACATGAATCATTATTTAGCTACACTGTTAAAAGAGAGGGGTTTAAAAACAACAAACAAGTGCTAGGTCCATCATGAAAGATTTTATTGCCCTGGAAATATCTTTGTAAGCAAACCCCATCTCTCTCCCACGCAACATGAACTTGTCTTCAAGGCATTTCAGGGAGTATAGAGGATAAGAGGGAGGGAAACAGTAATACATAAAGTGTTCAGTGTATAGGGAAGACGCAACTCCTTTCACTTCCTCTTACCGCCCAGACACCAACAACCTAGGTTACTTTCACAGTTATTCTCTCTGTCCCACTTTATAAACCTCTCTCTCCCTCTCTCTCTATCCCTCTCTCTCTCTCTCTCTCTCTCTCTATCCCTCTTTCTCTCTCTCTATCCCTCTTTCTCTCTCTCTATCCCTCTTTCTCTCTCTCTCCATCCCTCTTTCTCCCTCTCTCTCTCTCTCTCTCTCTCTCTCTCTCTCTCTCTCTCTCTCTCTCTCTTTCTTTCTCTTTCTCCCTCTCTCTCTCTCAATCCCTCTATCTCTCTCTATCTCTCCCTCTCTGTCTCTCTCTCTCTATCCCTCTTTCTCTCTCTCTCTATCTCTCCCACTCTGTCTCCCACTCTCTCTCTCTCTCACTCGCTCTCTGCCTCTCTCCTTCTCCCTCTCTCCCCCCTCTCTCTCTATCCCTCTTTCTCCCACTCTCTCTCTCTCTCTCTCTCTCTCTATCCCTCTTTCTCTCTCTATCTCTCCCTCTCTGTCTCCCACTCTCTATCTCTCTCTCTCTATCCCTCTTTCTCTCTCTCTCTCTCTCTCTCTGCCTCTCTCCTTCTCCCCCCCTCTCTCCCTCTCTGCCCCTCGGTCTCCCCCCCCCCCCCTCTCCGTCTCTCTCTCTTTGTGTCTTTAAGAAAGCTTGTTGCTTGCTGAATTCTGACTAAAATAGACTCCATCCTCTGATAATTGGTGCAAATTAGACTAATCTGGGATGCATAGTCTTTGGGTCTATAATGCTCTCATTCAGGCCTATTTCTGTCAGTTAATAACAGATGTCATCTGTTGCTCAACAGCCTGACTCTTCAAAGTCAAAGTGACTTGATATAGCAACAAGGTCTGGGGCAATCTGACTGAAATGTAGGAACTATGTGTGGGTCGTGATGAGTTGTACACTACATGACCAAAGTAATGTGGACATCTGCTCGTCGAATATGTCATTCCAAAATCATGGGCATTCATATGGAGTTGGTCTTCCCTTTGTTGCCATAACAGCCTCCACTCTTCTGGGAAGGCTTTCCACTAGATGTTGGAACATTGCTGTGGGGACTTCCATTCAGCCACAAGAGCATTCATTTTGTTGGGCTCTGATGTTGGGCGATTAGGCCTGGCTCGCAGTCGGCGTTCCAATTCTTTGTGCACGGGGAAGTTGTCATGCTGAAACAGGAAATGGCCTTCCCCAAACTGTTGCCACAATGTTGGAAGCAAAGAATCATCTAGAATGTTATTGTATGCTGTAGCATTAAGATTTATCTTCACTGGAACTAAGGGGCCCGAACCATGAAAAACAGCCCCATACCATTATTCCTCCTCCACCAAACATTACAGTTGGTACTATGCATTTGGGCAGGAGCATTCTCCTGGCATCCGCCAAACCCAGATTCTTCTGTCAGACTGTCAGATGGTGAAGTGTGATTCCTCATTCCAGAAAATGTGTTACCACTGCGTCAGAGTCCAATGGCGGCGAGCTTTACACCACTCCAGCCGACACTTGACATTGTGCATGGTGATCGTAGGCTTGTGTGGGCTACTCGGCCATGGAAACCCATTTCATGAAGCTTCCTCTGATGTTCCTTCCAGAGGCAGTTTGGAACTCGGTAGTGTTACAACAAGGACAGGCGATTTTTACACACTACGTATTTCAGCACTCTGCAATCCTGATGTTTCCACTTCACAATAACATCACTTACAGTTGACCGGGGCAGCTCTAGCAGGGCAGACATTTTAAGAACTGACTTTTGTGAAAGGTGTCTTCCTATGATGGTGCCACCTTGAAAGTCACTGAGCTCTTCAGTAAGGTCATTCTATTGTCAATGTTTGTCTCTGGAGACTGCATGGCTGTGTGCTCGATTTTATACGCCTGTCAGCAATGGGTGTGGCTGAAATAGCCAAATCCACTAATTTGAAGGCGTGCCACATACTTTTGTATATATAGTGTATATTTTGAGTTTCCCAATCACGGCCGGTTGTGATACAGCCTGGAATCGAACCAGGGTCTGCAGTGACGCCTCTTGCACTGATGGAGTGCCTTAGACAGACTCGGGAGTCCCATAGGGCTGCGCACTAAGGCATGCGGGTAAAAGTGTTGGTAATGTATTGATGGAATGAGGCCAATTAAATGAGGCGAGCGAGCGTAACTGACAAGCAGACGGTCTGCTATCAATTTACTTTCATTAATACGTGCGGAGAACGATTGCGCTGTAATTGCTTTGTTAGTTCGACCACATTGGTCGTGTTGATAAAACAAGTTTACTGGAGAACTGAGACGAAGTAGAGACTCTGGACAGGGTGGATTAGGTTTAATTAAAAGCAATTTAATCAGAGGTAAAGATATCTGAAATAGCGTGCACGGACCCTTTCATCAAGCTCAAATGGAACTCTCTGAAAGAAGCCCAGATAACAAAGTGCATATACATTTTATACAGTACAGAAAGTAGGTTGAGTCTGGAAGTTCTGGTCCTCTGGTTGGTTCTGATGAGTTGGGCGAGGTCTCCTTCAGGCTAGTATCACTGTCCCATTGGCTCTGAGTAGAGTTCTTTGTCTTCAGAAATGTTCAGCTAAAACAGGAGATTAGGTGTGTGCGTAGATGTTCCTATTTTGACATTTCTGTGTGTCTCTGTAAAATGTTCAGACTGAAGAGGAGTTTTTGTGTGTGCGTAGATGTTCCTGTCTTATCTGTGTTTATGAAAGGTTTACGTCAGCCCTCTGTCCTTGGGTATGTGTGTGTCTCAGTTTCTGTGATATGCAGTACCAGGCACCCCTTTTCTTATCAGTCTTTATGAAAAGGCCTGTGTCAGCCATCTGTCTCTGGGTGTGTGTGGGTCTCCGTATCTGCTATGAGTTTGTGAGAAACCCTGTTTGGAAAGAAGTTAGTTATAACAATGTATTAGCAAATATGCTTGTGTTATAATAAATGATATTTATTACAGTCGCCATATTTTTGCAGGAAGGCTAGCTCACTGCACCTGAAAACCCTCGGGGAGGGTTAAAATATTTAATGGACCATCGCATGTAAATTAGTAGGCTAAGGATAGAGGCTTTCTCGGAATGTCAAACGAAAAACATACTGTAGTAGACCAAACCTCAGTCATCTGTATCAATGCGTTTTATTGTATAGAGTTGTAGAGTCATAATAGTATTTAAGGCAAAAGTAACAGAAAATGCACAATAATTAATCAATTGTTATACCATGCAAGAATATTCAAGTAGAAAAGTAATCAAGAGACCCACTAAATGATTTTGCAGGGGAATATCCACTTATATTTTACATCGAACGCATTAGGCCTAAATCATAAAACAAACTACAGGTCAATTTGTCGTATATAACACATTTGTTTTATATAACTCTGAAAATTACACTTAGCCTATTCAATTCAAGGTCAGACAGAAGAGAGCAGAATCCGAGCCTGCGTCCTCAGTTGGATACAGACAGACTGCAGAGCCAATAGCTAATCCCGTCGCTTTAGTCTTTATTTCTTCCCCACGTGGGCTTCACCTGGAAAAAGAATATATGTTTGAGCATCTAATTACAAGAAGATAGGGCCAGCAACCAACACAGCTATTCAGTAACTTAAAATCCATATGAGCGTTAATAATTCTGACAATCAGCGTGCGTAATTACCAACAAGCTTCCGCAAAAAAATTATATCCAATTTAAACTTTTCGATCTAGATGCTTTCTGAGCGTGTTTTCTGGATATTCGTCATAAAAGCAGCTTTCCAGAGACACAGTAGTCTACCCGTGATAGAGTGGTCAGTACTATATTCATAATAAATAATTAATAATATCAATTTACGCATTTTATTCTTTACATCACAGTAATTCACACACAGCACCCACCAGCCCCGCTTGTTACTCCTGTTCGGTCAAATCCTCGACAGGTGCGGACCTTTTGCCTGGGTGCTGTCTCTTCTCCGCGCGACTCTTGTTCACGTTGTCTAATAGCTGGAGCAACAGGTTGGCCTTACTGCAGCCAGGGTCCAGCACGTCACAGGGACTGTTGGCGCCCAAATCCGGGCTCGTGTTATCCAAGTAGCGTTTGCCGGGGTGTTGGCGCTTCTCCAACTCCTTGAGGTCCCCTGCGTCTGACTCGTCGTCCACCTCTCGCCTGCCGGGATGCTGGCGCTTGCTGTAGTACATCACGTAGCGCTTGCCCGGGTGCTGACGTTTGGAGAGTTCACTTAGAAATGCGGGGTTCTCTGTAATCTGCTCCAGCATTAAGCGCTTGCCTGGATGCTGTCTTCTCTGGAGCTCCACAAAAGAGTCAAATTCGTCTTCGCGTTTTCCCGGGTGCTGTCTTTTCTGAACCTCGCCATAGTCTTCGTCCTCGTCGTCCTCTCGCTTCCCAGGGTGTTGCCTTTTTTCCAGCTCCTCCTGGTACCTCTTACCGGGATGCTGCCGCTTCACCAGCCACTCTGGCTGAAAGGTCAATCCCTCTGTAAAAACAATGAATACATTATTAGTTTACGGACAGCGGAAAAGATCAATCTACCACCACTTGTTATGACATGCGTACATGCATTTCCAATTGAACACACACGGTGGCATTTACTTGTGAAAGTTAGATTATATCAAATATATTTTTTCTATGTAAAACTTTTTTTCTGTGTATATTTTTTCCACCATTAAACTGTGTGCTTTGTTGCCAGGATAAACTGCGGAAAAATAATGGATGCGTTTTACGCGCGCTTTGCAGATTGCCCTCTCCAAATTGATTTTCATCCGAACAAATAACAACATCTATTAATTTATTCACGTTAATCTTGCACAAAACACGAATAAAACATATTGGAAATGGTGGGTTATTTCTGTATAAATACCATGCAATCGAAATCATTTAGTTTATCTGTCTTTGTGAAACTATACAATCGAATGATTTGTCTTCGTGCAAAGTTACTATAAACAGGCATAAAAAGGCATGACTTGAATTTGTGTGTTCAGTGGGTGGCAGGTAGCCTAGCGGTTAGAGCGTCGTTGGGCTAATAAACCGACAGGTCGTTAAATCTGTCGATGTGCCCATGGGCAAGGCACTTAACCCTAATTTGCTCCATACTACTATGACTGACCCTGTAAAACAGCACATTTCACTGCACCATTTGGTGAATGTGACAATAAAACATCTTCATTTGTGTTCATTTTTTTGCTTTGTAATTCATTGTAAAACACCACAGCTCTCTTGTCAAACGCGGCCACTTTGCCAAAAACATCAAATAGATCAAATAGCAACTATTAAGCACCGTTCGCGCCATCCTCATCCTCTATATTTTTGAGAATGGAGCGGAGCAGGAGGCTCTCGGCTCTCTGTAGGATGATATCGTCTATAGTCTGCCGGTCCCCCGTCTCCTCCTCAGCGGGGATGCCCTGTCCTCGAGCCAACGTCAGGTTGCAGACCACTAGAGATGCCAGAATGATCAGGCAGGCGGACTTCATGGTACCTTGGCTAGTCGTTCGAAAACAAGAGAATATATCATTATTAGTGGAGATATACTACTTTAAAAGTATGCAGGTTGCATAATATTTCATTGACTTTGCGTTGCATAACGAATTCTGAGTTTTCTATCTGTTTTACGCACATAATACGTTTCAATATTGGTGCGTAAAACTGGAATTCATTTTTGGAATAGATATTTGCAAATACATTTTGGGAGCACGTCCATGTACAAAAATACGAATTGAAGTGACCCAAACTTACCTTAGATTTGTTTTCTGGCTAGTGTCACTCACAGCACCTTCAATATCCTAAATTGCAGCAAACCAACTAGAAAGGATGTTCTTTGCCTCTTGCAGCGCTTGGAGACCGGTTGAGGCCAAGTTTAGAGGTATGTGCAGATACAACAAGTCCAGCCATTTATAGTCCGTGGTTACCATCGTCACGCCAACCACGCTGTAGTAATTTCATAGGATTCCTTTCATAGGATTCAAATGATGTCACATTCGTGCGCAATTGGATTAAAGTCAGTTATAACCTCTAGAGGACGATGTCCGGTTATTCTCTCGGGCGCCAGCTGGGCCGAACAGCCTAATCCGACGGAGTGAAATTGGCACTTGATGATGATAACTGAAAGAGAGGATTCATTCATAAATCTTCTTATCATATGTGAGTGCGATAATTTGGCAGAACACCGATTTAAATTAATTCACTTATTTTGTGAGTGTGGCTTTCCTTACTAGTCGTTTGTTAAGATTAGGCCTACACTAAATGTCAACGATGAAAATGTTTGGATTCATTCATAAACCTACTAGCTACAGCCCCTATATCTGTATTTTATTTCCAATTATAGACATTCATTGGTGCGTCATGTTGGAAATGGCGTTGTTGTGCGCCATCTCCATGTCATTATTTTCCTAAATTCTCATCGAATTTAAACCTATGGTAATATAGCTATGCTCCTGTGCTGTGAGTCAATAAGAAGAAAACCACATTAAGAATAGATGGCCAGAAGGCTCTAGATCAGCCCCTCGCGGTCACAGGTGCGAGACATGGTGCCTCTCATGCGCCATGTGAGCTCACCACGTCCCTGAAGCGCACATTTATTAATGCACTCGTGATCCCGCCCGCACCTGATGGAATCTTTGAGGAGCGCAAACAATATTATCCTAACTTGCGAAGTGGCTGGACTGGGATCATTATGCACTGTCTGTTCAAACAGCTACCACACAGCTCAGACCTCTTGACTTTTTCCACAGTTTAATACGGTACAGCCTTATTCTAAAATGGAAACAATATTATCCTCATTTGCGAAGCTGTTGGACTGGGGACATTATGCACTATCTGTTCAAACAGCTAACACACAGCTCAGCTACCCATACAGTGCCTTCAGAAAGTATTCATACCCCTTGACCTTTTCCACAGTTTGATATGTTACAGCCTGATTATAAAATTGATTAAGTATTTTTTGATCATCAATCTACACACAATACCCCATAATGACAAACGAAAACAGGTTTTTAGAAATGTTTGCAAAACCCCCCAGAAAGGACAACCTTCTCTGCAGCACTCCACCAATCAGGCTTTTATGGTAGAGTGGCCAGACAGAAGCCACTCCTCAGTAAAAGGCACATGAGGCACCTAAAGGACTCAGACCATGAGAAATAAGATTCTCTGGTCCGATGAAACCAAGATTTAACTTTTTGGCCTGAATGCCAAGCGTCACGTCTGGAGGAAACCTAGCACCATCCCTACGGTGTGAAGCATGGTGGTGGCAGCATCATGATATGGGGATGTTTTTCAGCGGCAGGGAGACTAGTCAGAATCGAGGGAAAGATGAACGGAGCAACGTATAGAGAGATCCTTGATAACAACCTGCTCCAGAACTCTCAGAACCTCAGACTGGGGCAAAGGTTCACCTTCAACAGATGTTTCATTGTAAGCTCATGTATTTGATTAGCGTTGCACTTTTGTTGTATTCTGATGAAAATGAAGCTATTTTCTGCCGAATGTTGCACTGATGTATTTTCTGTGAAAGAAAACTATAGTTGCATCTCCCTGATCACCTATTGAAGCAAAAAACACTGACTTTCAATATAAAACGCGACCCCTGTCAATACGTACTGCCCAAGCCTAGAGGAAATACAAGCTATGAAGTGCACCTTTAATTCATAGAACAAGATCTTGCTGATTTCTAGCCAAACCTCCACACCTTACGTAGGAGATATACTGTAGCTTATCTAGTTAAACCACATCAGGGACATTCTGCAGAACTGAAGATAGGTCCTTCTGTGAAACATCACTCAGGGCCTGGACCGGGGTCTATCCACCCCCCCCCCCCACTTGATTCAGAGAACAGACATTTTAAGCGGGTGTCCAGACTGGGGGTGATTACTTGCTAAAGTACTCTTCTGTGAGGGACACGGCTAGCGACAGAAGCACAATTAACACCAGGGCTGTCTAACCTGTGAGGCCTCCTCTTCTGCAGTCGTCTCCGCGCCTCAAACTGTAATCACAGTGTGTAAAGACATAGGTCTACATGCTGCACGGGGACCAAGTCATTATGCACCCAGCACAGCAGATGAGTTTTTCTAGTCTACGGAAGACCAGTGCTCGCTAACACTGTAAGACGGTGAAAGTGGAGTTGTGATTTGATTAATTCTGTGCTCATTTGAAGCCTGTGTAAAAGCAGATGAGGGAGAGCTTCTAATGAGTAAAATACTGTACATGGAGGGGATGTGTTCTAATACGATAGAATTAGAATCTAGAAAACTCTGTCGCATCTGACCCACCTGTGAAGTAGAATAAGAATATGCACTTGTCTTTTCCTATACTTTGCTGATAACTACTTTGTTGTTACGATTGTAATATGTTGTCTCACCTAGCTATCTTATGATGAATGCACTTATAAGGACACAAGGTGAGACCCAAATGCAGACACAGGAAGCAGATGGTTGACCCCCGAAATGTATTAATCCAAGGGGTAGGCAAGAGGTAGGTCGGGGACAAGCGAGAGTCATAAACCGAGTCCAAAACGGTACCAGACAAAGGGCAGTCTCGAGGTCAGGCCAGGCAGGGGTTCAGTAACCAAATCTGAGTCCAAACAGTACAAGGGGATAGGCAGGCTTGAAGACAGAACAGGCAGAGTGGTCAGGCAGGTGGGTTCGGAGTCAGGACCTGCAAGGGTCGAAACCAGGAGGACTAGAACCAAAAGAGACTGGGGAAAAAATCGGAGCAAGGAAAAACGCTGGCACAGAGAGACAGGAAACACAGGGATATATACACCGGGGATAATAAGCGACAGCTGGAGGGGTTGGGGACAATCACAAGGACAGGTGAAACAGATCAGGGTGTGACAGCACTAATGTAAGTCGCTCTGGATAAGACCGTCTGCTAAATGACTAAAATGTAGTTATAGCACTCTTTATGTCTAACAACTCTATGATTCAGATATTTAAATGTGTGCATTGAAAAAAAGGACTCACTGATAAGTGACACATGTTCCCCTCATGTTACTATAGGTCTAGTCTGCTCTTCCCTCATGTTACTGTAGGTCTAGTCTGCTCTTCCCTCATGTTACTGTAGGTCTAGTCTGCTCTTCCCTCATGTTACTCTAGGTCTAGTCTGCTCTTCCCTCATGTTACTGTAGGTCTAGTCTGCTCTTCCCTCATGTTACTGTAGGTCTAGTCTGCTCTTCCCTCATGTTACTCTAGGTCTAGTCTGCTCTTCCCTCATGTTACTCTAGGTCTAGTCTGCTCTTCCCTCATGTTACTCTAGGTCTAGTCTGCTCTTCCCTCATGTTACTGTAGGTCTAGTCTGCTCTTCCTTCATGTTAATATAGGTCTAGTCTGCTCTTCCCTCATGTTACTCTAGGTCTAGTCTGCTCTTCCCTCATGTTACTGTAGGTCTAGTCTGATCTTCCCTCATGTTACTATAGGTCTAGTCTGCTCTTCCCTCATGTTACTGTAGGTCTAGTCTGCTCTTCCCTCATGTTACTCTAGGTCTAGTCTGCTCTTCTCTCATGTTACTGTAGGTCTAGTCTGCTCTTCCCTCATGTTACTGTAGGTCTAGTCTGCTCTTCCTTCATGTTACTCTAGGTCTAGTCTGCTCTTCCCTCATGTTACTGTAGGTCTAGTCTGCTCTTCCCTCATGTTACTATAGGTCTAGTCTGCTCTTCCCTCATGTTACTGTAGGTCTAGTCTGCTCTTCCCTCATGTTAATATAGGTCTAGTCTGATCTTCCCTCATGTTACTGTAGGTCTAGTCTGCTCTTCCCTCATGTTACTGTAGGTCTAGTCTGCTCTTCCCTCATGTTACTGTAGGTCTAGTCTGATCTTCCCTCATGTTACTGTAGGTCTAGTCTGCTCTTCCCTCATGTTACTCTAGGTCTAGTCTGCTCTTCCCTCATGTTACTCTAGGTCTAGTCTGCTCTTCCCTCATGTTACTCTAGGTCTAGTCTGCTCTTCCCTCATGTTACTCTAGGTCTAGTCTGCTCTTCCCTCATGTTACTGTAGGTCTAGTCTGCTCTTCCCTCATGTTACTCTAGGTCTAGTCTGCTCTTCCCTCATGTTACTGTAGGTCTAGTCTGCTCTTCCCTCATGTTACTGTAGGTCTAGTCTGCTCTTCCCTCATGTTACTGTAGGTCTAGTCTGCTCTTCCCTCATGTTAATATAGGTCTAGTCTGATCTTCCCTCATGTTACTGTAGGTCTAGTCTGCTCTTCCCTCATGTTACTATAGGTCTAGTCTGCTCTTCCCTCATGTTACTGTAGGTCTAGTCTGCTCTTCCCTCATGTTACTGGAGGTCTAGTCTGCTCTTCCCTCATGTTACTCTAGGTCTAGTCTGCTCTTCCCTCATGTTACTCTAGGTCTAGTCTGCTCTTCCCTCATGTTACTCTAGGTCTAGTCTGCTCTTCCCTCATGTTACTCTAGGTCTAGTCTGCTCTTCCCTCATGTTACTCTAGGTCTAGTCTGCTCTTCCCTCATGTTACTCTAGGTCTAGTCTGCTCTTCCCTCATGTTACTGTAGGTCTAGTCTGCTCTTCCCTCATGTTACTGTAGGTCTAGTCTGCTCTTCCCTCATGTTACTATAGGTCTAGTCTGCTCTTCCCTCATGTTACTATAGGTCTAGTCTGCTCTTCCCTCATGTTACTGTAGGTCTAGTCTGCTCTTCCCTCATGTTAATATAGGTCTAGTCTGATCTTCCCTCATGTTACTGTAGGTCTAGTCTGCTCTTCCCTCATGTTACTATAGGTCTAGTCTGCTCTTCCCTCATGTTACTGTAGGTCTAGTCTGCTCTTCCCTCATGTTACTGGAGGTCTAGTCTGCTCTTCCCTCATGTTACTGTAGGTCTAGTCTGCTCTTCCCTCATGTTACTATAGGTCTAGTCTGCTCTTCCCTCATGTTACTGTAGGTCTAGTCTGCTCTTCCCTCATGTTACTATAGGTCTAGTCTGCTCTTCCCTCATGTTACTGTAGGTCTAGTCTGCTCTTCCCTCATGTTACTCTAGGTCTAGTCTGCTCTTCCCTCATGTTACTCTAGGTCTAGTCTGCTCTTCCCTCATGTTTCTGTAGGTCTAGTCTGCTCTTCCCTCATGTTACTGTAGGTCTAGTCTGCTCTTCCCTCATGTTACTCTAGGTCTAGTCTGCTCTTCCCTCATGTTACTGTAGGTCTAGTCTGCTCTTCCCTCATGTTACTATAGGTCTAGTCTGCTCTTCCCTCATGTTACTGTAGGTCTAGTCTGCTCTTCCCTCATGTTACTATAGGTCTAGTCTGCTCTTCCCTCATGTTACTGTAGGTCTAGTCTGCTCTTCCCTCATGTTACTGTAGGTCTAGTCTGCTCTTCCCTCATGTTACTCTAGGTCTAGTCTGCTCTTCCCTCATGTTACTGTAGGTCTAGTCTGCTCTTCCCTCATGTTACTCTAGGTCTAGTCTGCTCTTCCCTCATGTTACTCTAGGTCTAGTCTGCTCTTCCCTCATGTTACTCTAGGTCTAGTCTGCTCTTCCCTCATGTTACTGTAGGTCTAGTCTGCTCTTCCCTCATGTTACTCTAGGTCTAGTCTGCTCTTCCCTCATGTTACTGTAGGTCTAGTCTGCTCTTCCCTCATGTTAATATAGGTCTAGTCTGCTCTTCCCTCATGTTAATATAGGTCTAGTCTGATCTTCCCTCATGTTACTGGAGGTCTAGTCTGCTTTTCCCTCATGTTACTCTAGGTCTAGTCTGCTCTTCCCTCATGTTACTCTAGGTCTAGTCTGCTCTTCCCTCATGTTACTGTAGGTCTAGTCTGCTCTTCCCTCATGTTACTGTAGGTCTAGTCTGCTCTTCCCTCATGTTACTGGAGGTCTAGTCTGCTCTTCCCTCATGTTACTGGAGGTCTAGTCTGCTCTTCCCTCATGTTACTGGAGGTCTAGTCTGCTCTTCCCTCATGTTACTGGAGGTCTAGTCTGCTCTTCCCTCATGTTACTGGAGGTCTAGTCTGCTCTTCCCTCATGTTACTGTAGGTCTAGTCTGCTCTTCCCTCATGTTACTCTAGGTCTAGTCTGCTCTTCCCTCATGTTACTGGAGGTCTAGTCTGCTCTTCCCTCATGTTACTGTAGGTCTAGTCTGCTCTTCCCTCATGTTACGTGCACTTGCTGGGTGTTAAAGTTGTGGGTAGTTCACATTTTAAACAGCCATGTTTTTTGGCAGTTGTTTTTTTCATGACACTGTTCTGGAGGCGCTCTGTCCCTAATGGAGTTCCCTTGTGCGATGCTTATAGGCACTAGACTATAATTAAGGCAAGCGCTTCCTTCCTTCACCTTTCATCAATAAGACCAAATACAAAGGAGGTTGGAGGAGGGTTATTAAGAGTGGGGAATCATAACAATTAAAGAGCAGGTCTACAGTATATGCTGGCGAAGAGGACATCTTAAATATACACTCTGCAATGATGCTTGTCTTCCTCAACATCCACTGTTTACTTTCCACTGTCCTTGTTATGAATTGTTTTCAGTCGTGAGGAAGTTTATAAAGTTTTGGTTTCCACTTGCAGATCTGATAAGCTTTCGCATGATAAAGTAGGAAGTTGGACACAATCAAGGGAAATCATTTTATCATTTTACTTAATTAAACTCTTGAAGCTGAATCATACAGCCCCTGACTGCTCACAGCTTCAGTAATGGCTAGAGTTTGGGCCTGTTTTTCAGAGTTTTCTCCCACGGAGAAACAGAATGACACCAGTAGCTGTTTGGAATGTTCTCTCAACACTCAGGACGAGAAGGAGAAGTTTTGCAAAAGTGAACCCAACAAAGCAAGGGAAACACATCAAAAGATAGGTGAGTCAGAAAGAGAGGCGGCAAGTGTCCCCAAAGTTCCCGAAGCCTAATATGTGGGTGTAAGTGAGAGAACAGTGAAGCAGAGGTGGAATCCAACTAAGAGGGAGAGAAAGAGAGAAAGAGAGAAAGAGGGCGCGAGAGGTAAACGAACACAGAAGCCTAACTGAAGCAGTCAGAGGTAAGAAATACTGACCAGACAGCTGCCAGGGACAGAAGGCTCTCTGTGTGGTGGCTACTAGCTGCTGAGAGACAGATAGGATAGAAACAGACAGATTCAGATAGAGAAAAAGTAAAATAAACAAATAAACAGAAGAGCTGGCGTGTGGATGGAGTGACAATGTGGCATCCACCTCTAACCTGGCATTGACACTGCCCTGACAGGGGTCACTGTGGCTGTGTGTGAGTGATGGGTACAGGCCCTGGTCATGGAGGTTGCTGGGTGGGGGACTGGTGATGAGGCAATATCTGGACATTGAGGTCAGAGGGGGTCTGGAAGGCTGGTTGTTCTCTGTTGCTCTTCAGTCTCTGAGTCAAACCCAACACACCAACTGCATACTAACTATGGACTGATGGGCTAATAGAGGGTAATAGCCATTTACTGTTAAAGCCAAAGGTTGTGAGAAAGACCTTATTCTATCCCTGTATTGCTTTTCCAAGTGGTAAAATGTTGTGTTTTAATTACAGGTTTTGTATTTTACATTGCGGTGAGGTTCAACAGATGTACACTTTTAGAAAAAAGGGTTCCAAGGGTTCTTCAGCTGTCCCAATAGAAGAACCCTATTTGGTTCCAGGTAGTACCGTTGGAACCCTAATTGGAGGGTAGGGTATTAAAGTATAACTCTATCAGCTGTATGTAGTGCCTGGTGAAGCCT
The DNA here is from genome assembly GCF_045679555.1 of Salvelinus alpinus. Taxonomy (NCBI): domain Eukaryota; kingdom Metazoa; phylum Chordata; class Actinopteri; order Salmoniformes; family Salmonidae; genus Salvelinus; species Salvelinus alpinus. The sequence goes on along the minus strand of NC_092102.1, from coordinate 35,186,413 downwards.
AAGTGAGTTACAGTAAGCACATCTTCAGCCTCACTGACTCCCTCTCACTAGTCAATGCGGCCCACAGATCCATCCATCAGCTGCAGGCAGCTCACGCCTGTCTAATACCATGGGGGCTGGACGCACATGAGAGACCAGTTCTACCTCACTCCAAGAAGTTTTACATGTACCAAAATATATACTGAACAAAAATATAAATGCAACATGTAAAGTGTTTCATGAGCTGAAATAAAAGATCCCATACAAACATATTTTGTCTCTCAAATATTGTGTACAAATTTGTTTACATCTCTGTTAGTGAGCATTTCTCCTTTCTCCTGCCAAGATAGTCCATCCACCTGACAGGTGTGGCATATCAAGAAGCTGATTAAACAGCATGATCATTACACAGGTGTACCTTGTGCTGGGGGACAATAAAAGACCACTCTAAAATGTGCAGTTTTGTCACACAACACAATGCCACAGATGTCCCATGTTTTGAGAGAGTGTGCAATTGGCATGCTGACTGCAGGAATGTCCACCAGAGGTGTTACCAGAGAATTTAATGTTAATTTCTTTATCATAAGCCACCTCCAATGTCATTTTAGAGAATTTGGCAGAACATCCAACGGGCCTCACAACCTTAGACCACGCCAGCCCAGGACCTTCCCATCCTGCTTCTTCTGAGACCAGCCACCCGGACAGCTGATGAAACTGAGGAGTATTTTTGTCTCTAATAAAGCCCTTTTGTAGGGTAAAGCTCATTCTGATTGGCTGGGCCTGGCTCCCCGGTGGGTGGGCCTATGCCCTCCCAGGCCCACCCATGGCTGCACCCCTGCCCAGTCATGTGAAATCCATAGATTAGGGCCAAATAAATTTATTTCAATTGACTGATTTCCTTATATGAACTGTAATTCAGGAACATTTTTGAAATTGTTGCATGTTGCGTTTATATTTTTGTTCAGTATACATGACCTTCTTACACTAGATGGCTCACCCTCATCATGTAGAAGCTCTAAGATGGTGGATCTCTGAGATGACCTCATAGGGCTGGGCTTGTCTGTCAAAGGCAGTAACTGGTGTGTCTCTCTCCTGCAGGGGGCGAGAGGACAGGCGTGCATCACAAAGTATGGGCTGTGAGACAGAAAACATGGGAGAAATGTGAGAGAATCAGCAGGGTTTGCTTAGGCTGTGCTCCTAAACTTCCTCACTGGATCGAGGTGTTTCATTTCACAAACATGTTTTATCCTGAGATCTTTAAAAAAAATCGTAGCCCTGTATTTAGGTGCTACTTTGGGGCATTGTGGCTTGTGCCAACATGTCAGGCTCTTCGCCAGGTTGTTGCTGGGAGGCCAAAGTCACTACTCTGATTTCTTTCGCTGTTTATCTCTCTCCTCCAGTAGAATGAATCTTTTTTAGTAAACTGATGGAGAGAATTGTGTTTGACCAAATACAATGCTATTTTTCAGAGAACAAGTTAACTACTGACTTTCAGGATACATATAAAGAAGGACACTCAACTGTACTGCAATGACTCAGATGACATATGATTGGTTAAAATAAATGGATAATAAAATGATACTTGGAGCTGTATTGTTAGATTTTAGTGCAGCCTTTGATGTTATTCATCATAAATTGTTATTGAAGAAACTCACTTGCTATGGTTTTAAATCACCTGCCATCTTATGGCTGGAGAGTTATTTATCCAATAGAACCCAAATAGTATTCTTCAGTGGAAGCTTCTCTAACATTAGATATATACAGTGCGGTGTTGCCTTGGGCCGTTACTCTTCTCTATTTTTACAAAGCTAGAATGACTATGTATGCGGATGATTCCACACTCTACATGTCAGCAACCAAAGCCCGTGAGTTCACAGAAGTTCTAAAAAAGGACTTGCAGTCAGTGTCAGAATGGGTGATTAATAATAAACTGGTCTTAAATACATCTAAAACTAAAAGCATTGTATTTGGTTCAAAACATTCTCTAAGACCTAAACCTCAGCAAGTTGAGGAAGCTCCTAGGTATAACATTGGATGGTAAATTATCATGGTCAAGTCATATTGCCAAAGTTGTTGTGAAGATCTGAAGATAGGGAGGGGTATGTCTGTTATAAAAACATGTTCTGTATTTTTGACACAAAAGTCAACTGTACTAGTTGCTAAGGCTCTGGTCTTGTCCCATATTGATTACTGTCTTGTAATATGCTCAAGTGCGGCAAAGAAAGAGCTGGCAAAGCTGCAGCTGGCTCTAAACAGAGCAGCACACCTTGCCCTTAACTGGACATACAGAACTAAAATCAACAACATGCATGATAGTCTTTCCTGGTTGAGGGTTGATGAGAAATGAATTGCCTCACATAGTTTTTATGAGAAATATTACTGTGATGAAAATTTCAGATTGTCTACATAATCAAATTACATACAGCTCAGACACCCACACATACCCCACAAGACATGCCACCTGGGGTCTCTTCACAGTCCCCAAGTCCAAAACAAATTCACAGAGCCATGATCGCATGGAACTACCTTTCATCACCAATTACTCAAGCAAAAATAAAAATTACCTTTAAAAAACGGATTAAACCACATCTCATGGAACAGCAGGGACTGTGAGGGTACACACACACACACACACACACATTTTTTGTTGTTGTTGTATTGATTTATTTGTGTGACTGTCTTTGTCTATCAGTGTATCAGTGTTTCGTTACTTGTCATGTTTTGTGTTTTTTGTGGACCCTAGGAAGAGTAGCTGCTTCTTCTGCTAAAGCTAATGGGGATCCAAATATACAAACACATTCTCCATCTTTCACCACACCCAAGGGTGCACTGGAATCCCAACACACAGACAGAGAGAAACAAAACAAAGTTTGCATTATTTCTCTTCAGATTGAATCTTTGTCTTAAGCTGCGGGGCGTGACTCTGAGAATTCCATTATCCCTCAATAACCTGAGAGGCGGCTGTGTGTTCCGCGAGATGGAGAATGTGATTGGCACATGCTACAGCGCTCTCATCATCTCTTTCATCTTTCTCTCTTTCCTTCCCTCCCTCTGTCACAGTCAGGTACTGTCTGACACCACGTGTAATAGAGGAAGATTGAGCTGATCTTTCCCTCTCAACGCCTGAGTCAAATGCAGATGTAGGATTCAGATATTCGATTTTGGGGAATTTAGTGTGGCTGCTTAACTTGCTTGGAGAATAAATTATAACGTTTTGGGGGTTTTGTACTTAGGTCAGACAGTCATGTTCAATGTCTAATATTGCACTGTAGGTAGGCACTCGGTAACAGGGTTCTTCTGAGTGCTGGGATTCTAGGAATGAAAGCTTGTCTTGCAGCATCACACGGGTACACGCAGAGCCATGACCCTGTGACCCTTTGACCTGTCAGTTGTCAAGGAGATTACCTTCCTTGTTCTCAAACAAAGAGGTCTCCCACATAAAAAAAATACTACCGTTTACTATAGAATACTATAGTACTTACTATAGAATTCTGTAGTATACTGTAGAATGCTATACTCCACATTGTAGTATCCCTTGATCGTGTAGTGCTTACTTTAGAATGATGGAGTATAGCATGGAGTATAGCATTCTACATACTATAGAATACTATACTACACACTGTAGTATTCCTCAGTTGTGTAGTGCAGGGGTGTCAAACTCATTCCATGGGGCCCTAGTGTCTGCGGGTTTTAGTTTTTTCCTTTCAATTAAGACCTAGACAACCAGGTGAGGGGAGTTCTTTACTAGTTAGTGACCTTAAGGGAGGAGCGAAAACCCGCAGACACTCGGCCCTCCATGGAATTAATTTGACACCTGTGATGTAGTGCTTACTTTAGAATGTTGTAGTATACTGTAGAATACTATACTACACACTGTAGTATTCTGCGATCACGTAGTGCTTACTTTAGAATCTTTTGATCGATTGGACTGCTAGCTGCGTCGATGCTGTTTTGGTTTTTATGTGCTCTCCTTGGGGAAGTCATGACAGGGATTTAGTCTAAGGATCCCCCTCGATCATGTAGTGCTTACTATAGAATTGTGTAGTTTACTGTAGAATACTATTGTCCACACTGTAGTATCTCTTGATTGATTGGATTTGACTATTTTAAAACATAATACAACCACAAATGTAGATACAATGCATTTAGAAATTTGATGAGAATAACATTATTTCCGTTGTAGTCCTAGTTGTGGTTGTTTTAACACATATTTACAGCTAACCCATATAAAAAATACTATAGTATACTATGGTCTAAATGAGGGATCATCAAGTAGATTCAGCCGTGGGCACATTTTTTTTCTTGAACGGATGGTCAGGGGGCCGGAACATAACAAATAATTTGTAGACTGCAAATTGACAGCAAGAAGCCCAAACAGATATAACATTTGACTAAAAACAATCATTTCAAACCTTTCTTACATTTGTATTTTATCATATATCACTATTTTACACGTGGGAATACATTGAAACATATTTCCCAAATTTCTTTTGTGGTGTTTTTACATTCTTTTATGTCCAACAATATAAATGAAATAAACTTTTTTTGTTCCAAAAACTTGGGGGGGGGGGGGGGGGGGGGCAAAATAAAATCACCCGTGGGCTGCCAGTTGGGGAACCCTGGTCTAAATACTGTAATATTACTATATTTATATACTATATTATTCACTGTAGTCTTATTGCAGACTTTACCGTAGTACTCACTGTAGTGTTTTTGCAGACATGACTGTAGTATACTATAGCATTTACTGTAGTGGTTTTGCAGACATGACTGTAGTATACTATAGCATTTACTGTAGTGGTTTTGCAGACATGACTGTAGTATACTATAGCATTTACTGTAGTAGTTTTGCAGACGACTGTAGTATACTGCATTATTTACTGCAGTGTTTTTGTGGACATGACATTGTTGTAACACCTGCCGATAAGTGTTAGCTAAAATAGCACAACTACCAAACTAAGGCAGTTCTTGTTTAATGAGGGGAACCAGAACATAAGACACAGGTTCGTGACAGGTCACATATTGAGGTGGCTAAACAGCTCTGAGAAATGCAACAGACCAGACACCTTAGCAAAAATAAATGTTTATTACAATTGTAACATCTAAATGTTAGACACAGGTTCTAGGCCCATTAAAGGGAAACAGTACAGAGGCAGATAAAGAACAAGCAAAGTTGATTAAAGCTTAGAGGATCAGGTTTGCTTGTTTGAGACAGATAAATAACATACATTAACAAGTGTACACCAAAAAGTATTCTTAGAACTTCCACTAGATAGCTATCTGAAATACAACAGTGCTTTCAAAGAGATTCAGCTCACCAAGATCACAAGATGACCAAAAACAGTGAAAAGCAATTCTGTACTGATGGTAGAAAAACAGTTAACGACTGCATTTACATAAACAATAGATATTTTACTTAAAGACGTCACCTTATTTATTGGAGGGCGCTGCCAATACATTGCCTGGACCTCAAACCAGCAAAGCCTCTCCAAACAAACCAACTGAAAACAAAAAGACATTATTGCAGTGGCTTTACATATTGAACATCTTGACTATTGTCTCACAAGTAAACTCACTGATGGTCAAAGTCGACACATACCATTCAGAACAATGGACCACACACCAAACATTTCCTCAAGACAGCATGGTCACAAAAGGGTTGCTCTGAAATAAACCAATCGCAACAATACCACACACACACACACACACACACACACACACACACACACACACACACACACACACACACACACACACACACACACACACACACACACACACACACACACACACACACACACACACACACACACACACACACACACACAAACAAACAAACAACCTTCCAGGTACAAAGCTCTCACTTGAACATGACCAAGGGATGCTTTTATACATTTCCTGCATGTCCTCCCTTAATAAAGGTGCCCAGGGAAACACTAACCAAAACTTTGGTTCCTAATCTGTCACACATTATTCTTAAATTACAAGATTGTAACGGACTGAGTTTTAGGTGAGGGTTATGGTGATGCCCATCTACTGTGGGACTCCAGTTAAAAGTGCAGGCAGAGATGCAGTTCAGTTTAAGAGTCTTTCTAGATTCAGGTAATGAGATGATACATGGCAGGGAATGATTGACAGTTGTTGACATGAGACTCTTGTCTTGAATTGAGACTTGGATGGTTTTGTATGGAGTATGGTTTATCTAAAAGGAGACACAAAAGGTGCAAATAATTATGGGCAATAACAGCAATGAACATACATAATTATTGTTTGGTTATTGTTTGTTTTCTTAAATAGTATAGTCATGTCTGCAAAAACACTACAGTGAATACTATAGTATACTACTGTCATGTCCGCAAAAACACTACAGTGACTGCTTAGTATACTAAAGTAATGTCTGCAAAAACACAAGAGTGAATACTACAGTAATGTCTGGCACCTACTGCCATCGATTCTTCTTGTGTCTGTGGACGTATGGATTTTATTTTTTATTTTTGTGATAAAGCACCTACGGGCATTTTTACCAGGAGTTCACCTTTATCTTACTGCATCCAGGTGATTATAATCCTCTGAATCTCACCAATTATTTCAAAGGTCAGTTTTTCATGCCTCATTGTAAATAAGTGACGTGAGAGACTAGCGCTGAGGGATTCATTACACATCTGCATACAAAGAGAGTTTGTGTGTGTCTGTGAATGTGTGTGTGTGTGTGTGTACATGTGCATGTGTGAATGCAAGGAGAGAGAGGGTTCTGCCCGGAGGCTGAGATACATCCATCTCCTCCTTGGTTGGATCCGGAGGGGTTCCCATTAACTGAGATACTCTCCCTCATCCTCTGTCTCTTTTCGTCGTCACGCCCAGCGGCTGAGAGAGTTCACTGGGGAGGAACGAGATACTGGAGATACCATGCCCTACTGGAGATACCAGGCCATTTACCACAGCATGGAAATATCATCCTCTTACTCCTCTTCCTTCTAACCTTTCTCTCAGGATATATATTGTGCCCACATGCAGCAATAGAGAAAATATTCTGCGTTGTTGTGCGTTTTGCGCCATGCTTGACTCATGAACTTTAACTCATCAATCTCTTTAATGCTTATTGTTAAGGCTCTGACTCGCTACAGGCTGTCCGGCAATTACATGGCAGATGTGTCCAGAGTTTTATTCTCTTAGTCACGACCACACAGTTGCATACACACACTTACATAAGTGATCATGTGGTTCTATAAGGAAAGGAAAATATATGTACTTATTAACAGCAATAATGCAGCTATACAATTATAACTGTAGACTACATAGCCTAGATAGCATATCATTGCAGACACATATTCACACAACTACAAATAAGATGTCAACATCTTGATGGAGAGAGAGGCTAATTACTGCTGCCAGTCACGATTTATGACCTCTCTCCAGCCAGCTAAAGATCTTATCTAATAGGCCACGAATCAAGTGCGCATGCGAGAGCGCACCAGGCCATCTTGAATCTTCTAATTTAGATGAAACATAACACACTTTCTTCACGTAATAGTAACATGCACCTCATACTCATAATAATAAGTACAACCATACAATAGTCACGTTACCTTTCAATTCTGTACTTAGACAATATGCATTAGCAGGGTAGGGGAGTAACAGATTACATGTAATCCGTAAGGGATTACAAAAACGGTAACTGTAATCCGTTACCAGCAAAAATATTGTAATCAGATTACAGATACTTTTGAAACACTGGATGATTACTTCGAGGATTACTTTTAAATTCAGAAAGGATGTTTGCGAAAAAAAAGCTTTTGACACTTCTCTGTTTTCTCATGGACATTCAAATCAGCATTGAAAAAAGGCTCAAATTTAAGTTTGATCCAGCTGAGCGAGTCTGACCGCAAGTCAGAGACCACTATGATGACACACCAAATGTGATTGATGGATCACGGGAAAAGAGCAGGAATAGGCTTTTGTAGGCTACAATCCAAGCTATGTCTTCCAATCGTGCGGCTCCTGTTGGCATCCAAAGATTATCCAATTTGAATAAACGCTTGGAGGTAAGGGTAACAGCAGTGGTGTAGTCTACGGCGATACGGGTATCACTTATTATTGATATCTACATAGCGCATTGATGTGAATCACACTGATGCTCTCTCATTTAGCTATTTGCGCTTTACGGATTGTGGTTGTTGTGGATGGCTGTTCACAAATCTAAATGTGTATTTGAACCCAATAATGGTTGAATTCAAGAAGTTTAAGCTGGTTATCAATCATTGTTTTTGAAACCAGTGGACAGCCAGTGAAAAAATGCACTCTTGCAACAGTTGCATAGTGCAGATCCAAGCCTATGGAATAAAAGTGGGTCTTTTATTGCTCAATCTAATTCATGCTGATAAAAAAAACATCAATTTTTTGACTTATATATATGTATATATATATATATACAGTTGAAGTCAGAAGTTTACATACACCTCAGTCAAATACATTTAAACTCAGTTTTTCACAATTCCTGACATTTAATCAGAGTAAAAATGTCCTGTCTTAGGTCAGTTAGGATCACCACTTTATTTTAAGAATGTCAAGTGTTAGAATAATAATAGAGAGAATTATTTATTTCAACTTTTATTTCTTTCATCAAATTCCCAGTTGGTCAGAAGTTTAAATACACTCAATTGGTATTTGGAAGCATTGCCTTTAAATTGTTTATCTTGAGTCAAATGTTTTGGGTAGCCTTCCACAAGCCTTCTACAATAAGTTGTGTGAATTTTGGCCCATTCGTCCTGACAGAGCTGGTGTATCTGAGTCAGGTTTGTAGGCCCACTTCCTCACACACGCTTTTTCAGTTCTGCCCACACATTTTCAATAGGATTGTGGTCAGGGCTTTGTGATGGCCACTCCAATACCTTGACTTTGTTGTCCTTAAGCCATTTTTCCACATCTTTGGAGGTATGCTTTGGGTCATTGTCCATTTGGAAGACCCATTTGCAACCAAGCTTTAACTTCCTGACTGATGTCTTGAGATGTTGCTTCAATATATCCACCATTTTCCTACCTCATGATGCCATCTATTTTGTGAAGTGCACCAGTCCCCCCCTGCAGCAAAACACCAACACATGATACTGCCACGCCCGTGCTTTGCAGTTGGGATGGTGTTCATCGGCTTGCAAGCCTCCCCCTTTTTTCTCCAAACATAACGATGGTCATTATGGCCAAACAGTTATATTTTTGTTTCATCAGACCAGAGGAAATTTCTCTAAAAAAGTATGACCTTTGTCCCCATGTGAAGTTGCAAACCGTAGTCTGGCTTTTTTATTGCGGTTTTGGAGCAGTGGCTTCTTCCTTGCTGAGAGGCCTTTCATGTTATGTCGATATAGGACTTGTTTTACTGTGGATATAGCTACTTTTGTACCTGTTTCCTCCAGCATCTTCACAGGGTCCTTTGCTGTTGTTCTGGAATTGATTTGCACTTTTCGCACCAAAGTACGTTCATCTCTAGGAGACAGAACGCGTCTCCTTCCTGAGCTGTATGACAGCTGCATGGTCCCATGGTGTTTATACTTGCGTACTATTGTTTGTACAGATGAACGTGGTACCTTTAGGCGTTTGGAAATTGCTCCCAACGATGAACCAGACTTGTGGAGGTCTACAATTTTTGGCTGATTTCTTTTGATTTTCCCATGATGTCAAGCAAGAGGCACTGAGTTTGAAGGTAGGCCTTGAAATACATCCACATGTACACCTCCAATTGACTCAAATTATGTCAATTAGCCTATCAGAAGTTTCCAAAGACATGACATACTTTTCTGGAATTTTCCAAGCTGTTTAAGGGCACAGTCAATTTAGTGTATGTAAACTTCTGACTCACTGGAATTGTGATACAGTGAAATAATCTGTCTGTAAACAATTGTTGGATTAAATACTTGTGTCATGCACAAAGTTGATTTCCTAACCTACTTGCCAAAACTATAGTTTGTTAACAAGAAATTTGTGGAGTGGTTGAAAAACGAGTTTTAATGACTCCAACCTAAGTGTATGTAATGTCATGAACCGGCTCAAAGCCCGTAACAAAAAGGGAGACAACGTGGAGATAAAGATTAACTAAATATATTTATTTAACTGAAGTAAATACAATTAACAATGGTGTGTGTTTAGTCAGTAGTGTAAGTGAGTGGTCGCGTGTTTACATGTGATAATGAGCGGTGTTGAAAGGTGCAAACGCAAACAAACCAAACAGCCACAAAAATGCCACAACCAAAATCTGTCTCTGTCTGCATGGAGAGAGTCTCCCCAATGAATGGGGAAGAGGTGCATTTATCCTGGGACACACCTGAGCCCAGGTGTGTCCCATTTCACTGACGACCCTCCCAGCTTCGCCCACCGACATCCTATTATTAAGGAAAACAAGAGCAAAGAGAAAGAATTCAGCAGATGACAAAGTGGGAGGGTCGTCACAGTAAACTTCCGATGGCAACTGTATATATCCATTGACTCTTGAAGAATATAATTTAGATCAACTGTCACACTCCATGAGAACCCAAAATATAAGCTTGTTTTACTCCAATGTTTGTAAACATTGTAAATGTAAACAAATACTGTATTGCCTCATATGGTTTAAACAATCATTTTTATATCCTGGATGGTCAGTCCTTGCATCCATAACTATTAATCTGAGAGTGGTTACGTTTTTCCAGGCCCATCCCTCAGCTTTTTACCAAAACAGAGGCGGGGCGACCCTTTTGTTATTGTTTCATCTGTGGATTTGCCCTTTAAAAAGCTGCATATTATCAAGATATCAAAGTGTCACCAACAAAAAGGTAAACATCAGGCCTATAGCAAAATACATTTTTCCCATGTAAATAGCACTTTTCGGTAGTTCTCAAAGCATGCCATTCCTTGAGCACAGCATTTATTTTTCAACTCGAATCAATGGGCCCAATCAGTCCTCCATGACAACACAGTCATAAACAACAGAGTAGGGCAGGCCAATAAGTCCTTAGTTTTGGGGTCTTGCTCAGGTAAAACAAATTGGCTAATCTATACTTCAATATTTCCAAGTCCTATTCTTGAAGATCAAGGGGTATAACATTTATTGGAATGACTGGAATCCTGATGACTGGAGTTATTCATGTAAAGATATGATTGAATTATTTTATTATATGTAATAGAAAGTGATAGAAAGAAGAAGCCTACATAACCAACCCATAAAATAAAATTTAACATCCATATATGGCCAGCTATGTAAACTTTAACATTGATTTATTCTGCAATAGATGTCGTTCAATTGGTAACATACATGTGTGTCTTCTTCTAATGCCTCTTAAGGGGAAAGTAATCTAAAAGTAATGGAATGTAATCAGATTACGTCACTGAGTTTGGGTAATCCAAAAGTGAGGTTAGTTTTTACAATTTTGGACAGGTAACTAGTAACTAACGGATTACATTTAGAAAGCAACCTGCCAACCCTGTGCATTAGTTAAACAGGTAAACAATGTTACCAGCTGACAAGAAAATAAATAATTTACAGGTGTAACATGATAAGCAACATTAGCCAGGTTTCAATAGCATGCAATAATCATTATAAACAATCGCCAACAATATAAACCCCAATTTACATTGTGGATGCACAAACAAAACTTCTAAAATAAACACAGGAAAAGAACTTGTTCACCAGCCAAACTTGCGTCTTCTTCTGTGGAAGAATAAAGAGTTAGAGTGGGCGGAGCCAGAGTCCAAATGAAAAAGGAAACACAGGGCCTGACAGGGCGGGGTCTTGGAACCTACTACTAAGACTGAGGACTGCAAGCCAGGTATGGTGGGAGGCTGTAAACGTAGCTGAGCAGGGAACTTATAGCTTAGCGCTAGGTCAGGCGGCTGGGAGCTGGCTGAGTCTGGGGGCTGCGAACTTGTTATGGACAGAGACTGCACACTTAGAGGAGCAGATAACTCAGAGCCCAGCGGGACGGGAGACCCAGGGCCTAGAAGGGCAGGAGGTTTGGTGTATAACACTAAGGGAGTTGACTGCTTGCAGACTGATGCTGGGGGCTGCAGACCAACAGATGGCAGCGGCTGGCTATGTCTCCAGAACTGGAGTGGAAGTCTCCTTAACAATAGCTTGATCTGATGGTGAGCTAGGCCCCTCTGGATAACAGAAGCGGACCCGGCACACTGGTGGCTCAAGCCGGGGGGGCCTAGAGGGACGTCGGTTGGGAGAGTTGCTGGACCACTTCAGGGGAGGTGGCGTTCCCGACGCTCTGGTAGATGCGACAGTCAGGGTAGCTTGGCGCAACGACGATCTGGTGAATAGTTGGGCCACCTATGGATGTAGTGGAAGTACCAATGGTCCCATAGAGGTAGTGAATACTCTGGCCGGGGAAGCCTGAAGCAGTGTCTCTTAGGGGACTAGCCAGGCCGACTAGGGCAGTATCGACTGCAGTGGCGGTCCCACTACGATGGCTCTAGCTAGGGGGGCCTAGAGTGGTGACGGTTAAGAGAGTAGTGGCGGTAACGGTGAGTACATCCCTCCTGAGCTATTCCTGTTCATAAAGCAGCTCCTCGCAGTCTCCCTGCAGCTCCCAACTGGAGAGGCTGTGGTCACTCCCTGACCACTGAGGAGGCCTAGGTCAGGGCTGGTTGACGGTAGGATGAGAGAGGTGCGTGTGGCCTCACAGCTCATCTTTTGGGAAGTGATAGTTTTGTGTGCGTGGCGACAGCATCCCTATATGACTCAGGAAGGCAGGAAAACACGTCTGCATCCTGGGGCACGGAAACGGCTCTTCTTCTGGGTACTGCAACATTTTCACTGAAGCCAGGTAAGAATCTGTCTCGAAGGACCATGATAGAGTTTCATTCTCTTAGTCACCACCACACAGTTGCACACACACACACATCAAAAAGAAAATATTATTTGTCACATGCTTCGTAAACAGGTATAGACTAACAGTGAAATGCTTACTTAAGGGCCCTTCCCAACAATGAAGAGAGAAAAATAATAACACGAGGAATAAATACACAATGAGCAACAATAACTTGGGTATATACACAGGGTACCAGTACCGAGTCAATGTGCAGGGGTATGGGGTAATTGAGATAGATATGTACATATACAGTGGGGAGAACAAGTATTTGATACACTGCCGATTTTGCAGGTTTTCCTACTTACAAAGCATGTAGACGTCTGTCATTTTTATCATAGGTACACTTCAACTGTGAGAGACGGAATCTAAAACAAAAATCCAGAAAATCACATTGTATGATTTTTAAGTAATTAATTTGCATTTTATTGCATGACATAAGTATTTGATCACCTACCAACCAGTAAGAATTCCGGCTCTCACAGACCTGTTAGTTTTTCTTTAAGAAGCCCTCCTGTTCTCCACTCATTACCTGTATTAACTGCACCTGTTTGAACTCGTTACCTGTATAAAAGACACCTGTCCACACACTCAATCAAACAGACTCCAACCTCTCCACAATGGCCAAGACCAGAGAGCTGTGTAAGTACATCAGGGATAAGATTGTAGACCTGCACAAGGCTGGGATGGGCTACAGGACAATAGGCAAGCAGCTTGGTGAGAAGGCAACAACTGGGCGCAATTATTAGAAAATGGAAGAAGTTCAAGATGACGGTCAATCACCCTCGGTCTGGGGCTCCATGCAAGATCTTACCTCGTGGGGCATCAATGATCATGAGGAAGGTGAGGGATCAGCCCAGAACTACACGGCAGGACCTGGTCAATGACCTGAAGAGAGCTGGGACCACAGTCTCAAAGAAAACCATTAGTAACACACTACGCCGTCATGGATTAAAATCCTGCAGCGCACGCAAGGTCCCCCTGCTCAAGCCAGCGCATGTCCAGGCCCGTCTGAAGTTTGCCAATGACCATCTGGATGATCCAGAGGAGGAATGGGAGAAGGTCATGTGGTCTAAAGAGACAAAAATATAGCTTTTTGGTCTAAACTCCACTCACCGTGTTTGGAGGAAGAAGAAGGATGAGTACAACCCCAAGAACACCATCCCAACCGTGAAGCATGGAGGTGGAAACATCATTCTTTGGGGAGGCTTTTCTGCAAAGGGGACAGGACGACTGCACCGTATTGAGGGGAGGATGGATGGGGCCATGTATCGCGAGATCTTGGCCAACAACCTCCTTCCCTCAGTAAGAGCATTGAAGATGGGTCGTGGCTGGGTCTTCCAGCATGACAACGACCCGAAACACACAGCCAGGGCCAGGGAGTGACCTAGCCAGTCTCCAGACCTGAACCCAATAGAAAATCTTTGGAGGGAACTGAAAGTCCGTATTGCCCAGCGACAGCCCCGAAACCTGAAGGATCTGGAGAAGGTCTGTATGGAGGAGTGGGCCAAAATCCCTGCTGCAGTGTGTGCAAACCTGGTCAAGAACTACAGGAAACGTATGATCTCTGTAATTGCAAACAAAGGTTTCTGTACCAAATATTAAGTTCTGCTTTTCTGATGTATCAAATACTTATGTCATACAATAAAATGCAAATTAATTACTTAAAAATCATACAATGTGATTTTCTGGATTTTTGTTTTAGATTCCGTCTCCCACAGTTGAAGTGTACCTATGATAAAAATTACAGACCTCTACATGCTTTGTAAGTAGGAAAACCTGCAAAATCAGCAGTGTATCAAATACTTGTTCTCCCCACTGTAGGTAGGGATAAAGTGACTAGGCAGGATAGATAATAAACAGTAACAGCAGCGTATGTGACGAGACAAAATAGTTAGTGCAAAATGGGTCAATGCAGATAGCTAACCAATAGCTACCCGGACTATTTTAAACTAACTATTTAGCATTCTTATGGCTTAGGGGTAGAAGATGTTCAGGGTCCTGTTGCTTCCAGACTTGATGCATCGGTATCGCTTGCCATACAGTAGCAGAGAGAACAGTCTTTGACTTGGGTGGCTGGAGTCTGACAATTTTTAGGGCCTTCCTCTGACACCCCCTGGTATAGAGGTCCTAAATGGCAGGGAGCTCGGGCCCCAGTGATATACTGGACCGTACACACTACCCTCTGTAGCGCCTTGCAGTCGGATGCCAAGCAGTTGCCATACCAAGCAGTGATGCAGCTAGTCAAGATGCTCTCAATGGTGCAGCTGTATAACTTGTTGAGGATCTGAGGGCCCATGACAAATCTATTCAGCCTCCTGAGGGGGAAGAGGCATTGTTGTGCCCTCTTCATGACGGTGTGATGTGGACAATGAGGAACTTGAAGCTCTCGACCTGCTCCACTACAGCCCCATCAGAAGAGATCTTGTGGTTCTAGAAGGAAAGGAGAATATATGTTCTAATTAACAGCAATAATGCAGCGATACAATTGGAACTGAAGGCTACATAGCCTAGAAAGTATAACATTGCAGACATATTCACAAAACAACAGATAAGATGTCAACATCTTGGCTGAGAGTGAGAGGCTAATTACTGCTGCCAGTCACGATTAATGACCTCTCTCCAGCCAGCTAAAGATCTTATCTAATAGGCCATAAATCAAGTGCGCATGCGAGCGCGCACCATGCCTTCTAGAATCTTCTACTAACTTACTTGAAACATAACACACTTTCTTTACATAATAGTAACATGCACATCATACCCATAATAATAGTAAATAAACCATGCAATAGTCACATTAACTGGCAATTCTGTACTTAGACGATATGCATTAGGTTAACAATGATACCAACTGGGGAGAGAAAAAAGAAGTTACATATGTAACAAGATAACCAACACTAACCAGGTTTCAGTAGCATGCATTAATCATCATAAACAGTCACTAACAATATAAAGCCCCAACATTGCAGATGCATGTATAGCACTTCTAAACTAAATACTGAAAACTTGGTCGCCAGCCAAACTTGTCTTCTTCTGTCGATGACTAAAACCACTGAGTTAGAGTGGGCGGAGCCAGAGTCCAAATGTCCATCAAAAACCCACTGATTGTCTGAAAGGAAGGGCCTTCTTTTTACAATTAAAAGGTAGGGTCATATAGCTGTTTCTCATTTAGTGGAGAGAGGGAGATTCACTCAATCCTCTGCACAAAGATAGATAGCCTATTCGTTTGCCATTATTGCTATTTGCCTTTAATTAGTGGACGTATGACATCCTGAGTGAGAGAAAATATTGTATTTGTTAGCAATGGCTAGTGACAGTGACATTTTTTTACATTGACATTTTAGTAATTTAGCAGAGCTCTTATCCAGAGCATACAGTGCTTTTTTGGACTGTGACCACTTCCTGATGGTATTGATCCTAATTTAAATAATGAGATTGGCTTGTGAGAGCCCCTACTCACCCATATGGCATCAAACCAATATATTCAACTTGGTGTTGTGGCTAAAGGATGTTGCATTGCTGTTGTGTCGGTATTGAATGACTCATCTATAGATCAGACTGTGTCAATACAGAGATATATTGAAATATACTTGAGTGAGTAGAAAAAGACGTATGTGCATTTTTCACAGACTTAAATTGTAAATTCTATCATATTGAGAATGATTCAGGGAAAAGATTAAAGAAAGACAAAGTGTCAGGGAAGAATTCATTCATTTAGACTGATGAGAGAGAGAAAGAGAGGAAAGAGAGGAATTGAGAGACAGTAATCAGGATGATAGAGAGAAGAGACAGATGAGAACAAGAGAAGAGAGAGAGGGTGGAAAGAGAGAGGAGACAGGGGAACCAAGTGACAGGGAGCATGAGGTAGATGGCGGGAGGTAAGCCAGACACCCATCCCCATTTGGTTATCTCCAAATCAAGATTCACAGTGAGTCACTCCAGAGGGTTCATAACTATGCTGTGGCAGAGGCCTCCTCCACAGGATCCCTGTATGTCTGTCTTTCTGTCCCTTGTAATCTGATCACAAACACACACAGACAGACTGAACTGCTTATTACTATCTATCAGCCTGGGATAAACAATACACAATAGAACAAATCACACCCTGTGACAATACCAGTATCGCAATATTTTTTACTAAAGCGAAAATGAAAACACAAAGCAGACCAAAACCTTTGGTCCTTTAAAAACCTGCTGTATCAATCGTTAGATACTACTGCACTGTTGGAGCTAGGAACACAAGCATTTCACTTCACCTGCAATAACATCTGCTAAATATGTGTATGTGACCAATTAATTTGATTTGATTTGAAAATATTGTGTGCTATAGCTTGGAAAATAAATGAATGTGACTCTGGATGACAACATAATGATGTTTGTTTCCAACATTAGGGCTGTTTTCCTAAAGATCTGCTTCGTTTCCTTGCCACGATACTAACGAGTATCACGATACTCGTATCCTCCCGGCCCTATCAAACCCCAGAACAGCCTGGGATTAACAATATACCATAGAATAAATGACACCCTACAGTCTTTAAGGGGTTCTTTGTCAGAGATGAGGGTTATATGTTTAACAATTTTCACTAAATAGTTAATTGCATATCACTAAGGGTACTTTACTTTCTTTTTTTTCCAACCGTGGAACTGACTATGTATGTTCCCACACTCGGGATTCTGACTCTCTATTGGTTACACAGACTTTTGGCCTCCCATCCTATTCTAACCACCTCTCGCCGGCTTTGTATTCATGTTACCTGATGAAATTGCTATATAATATGATCTTGTTGCCATCTAATGCACATTCAAATGTCATAAATCAACACTGCAGAGCTCTCCCTGTCCTCTGCCGTGCCTTGATTGTATTACTGTTGATGATATCTGGAAATGTGCATGTACACCCTGGCCCATCTACTGTTGCTAGCCCCAATTCTGACTTGTGCTCTGATATCTGTTTCACTGATTTCTGCTCTCGTAAAAGCATGGGCTTTCTGCATGTTAACACTAGAAGCTTATTACCTAAAATGGATCAATTGAAAGTGTGGGTTCACAGCTCCAATCCAGATGTGTTGATCATTACTGGGACATGGTTAAGAAAGAGTGTTTTGAATGCTGATGTTAACCTTTCTGGTTATAACCTTTTCCGGCAAGACAGATGTTCCGAATCAAATCAAAATAAAATAAAATGTTATTTGTCACATACACATGGTTAGCAGATGTTAATGCGAGTGTAGTGAAATGCTTGTGCTTCTAGTTCCGACCATGCAGTAATATCTAACAAGTAATCTAACAATTTCACAACAACTACCTTATACACACAAGTGTAAAGGAATGAATAAGAATATGTACATAAAAATATATGGATGAGTGATGGCCGAATGGCATAGGCAAGATGCAGTAGATGGTATAGAGTACAGTATATACATATGAGATGACTAATGTAGGGTTTGTAAACATTATATAAAGTGGCATTGTTTAAAGTGGCTAGTGATACATTTATTACATTCAATTTTTTATTATTAAAGTGGCTAAAGATTTGAGTCAGTATGTTGGCAGCAGGCACTAAATGTTAGTGATGGTGGTTTAACAGTCTGATGGCCTTGAGATAGAAGCTGTTTTTCAGTCTCTCAGTCCCAGCTTTGATGCACCTGTACTGACCTCGCCTTCTGGATGATAGCGGGGTGAACAGGCAGTGGCTCGGGTGGTTGTTGTCCTTGATGATCATTTTGGCCTTCCTGTGACATCGGGTGGTGTAGGTGTCCTGGAGGGCAGGTAGTTTGGCCCGGTGATGCGTTGTGCAGACCTCACTACCCTCTAGAGAGCCTTACGGTTGTGGACGGAGCGGTTGCCATACCAGGCGGTGATACAGCCCGACAGGATGCATCTGTAAAAGTTTGTGAGTGTTTTTGGTGACAAGCCGAATTTCTTCAGCCTCCTGAGGTTGAAGAGGCGCCTTCTTCACCACGCTGTCTGTGTGGGTGGGGGAGTGGCAATCTTTACCATGGATCACCTTCAGTGTTCAGTTGTCTCCACCAAGTCTGTCCCCAAACGATTTGATTTGCTGGTTTTAAGCATTAAACTTTCAAATAGCTCTTCATTGTCTGTTGCTGGGTGTTATCGTCCTCCATCAGCACCGGCCTGTACCCTGCCTGCCCTAAGCTCTCTCCTGGCCCCTTACACTAAGTCTGAATTTGTACTGCTAGTTGACCTAAACTGGGACATGCTTGAACCACCTGACCAAGTCCTAAAGCAATGGGACTCCCTAAATCTCTCTCAGATTAATACCAATCCCACAAGGTATGACTGCAAAACACCCAGAAAAGGCTACTCTCCTCGATGTTATCCTCACAAATAATCCTGATAGGTATCAGTCTGGTGTTTTCTATAATGACCTTAGTGATCACTGTTTTACAGCCTGTGTTCGTAATGGCTGCTCAGTGAAACGACCTGTCCTGATTTGTCATGACGCTTGCTAAAAAACTTTAATGAGCAAGCCTTTCTTCATGACCTGGCCTGTGTAAATTGTTAAAGAATCAGCTTGATCCCCTCTATTTAAGATGCTTGGACCTTCTTTTCTGATATTTTCAGTGATATTGTAATTTCTTTGCCACTATTGGCCTATTTATTGCCTTACCTCTTTACTTCATTTGCGCACACTGTATACAGATTTTTCTATTGTGTTATTTCTATTGTGTTATGACTATACTTTTGTTTATTCCATGTGTAACTCTGTGTTGTTGTTTTTGTCGCACTGCTTTGCTTTATCTTGGCCAGGTCCCAGTTGTAAATGGGAACTTGTTCTCAACTGGCCTACCTGGTTAAATAAAGGTGAAATAAAAAATGTAAATGTTTTTAAAACACGCCCCCATAAAGAAAATGAGAATTAACAACAGGTTCAGCCCCTGGTTCGACCGTGATCTTGCAGAGTTACTCCACCCCAACAATTACATTTGGCGAAAGGCTCGACCCACGCATACTCAGGCTGACTGGCTCTCGTTCAGGCAAATGAGAAATAAGTACACTCAGGCTATCCGGAAGCCCAAAGTTAGTTACTTTAAGGAGCAGTTCTCTCTCTGTGGGTCTAACCCCAAGAAGTTCTGGAAAACGGTTAAAGACCTGGAGAATAAACCCTCCTCCTCACAGCTGCCCATGTCCCTTAAAGTTGATGATGTGGTTGTTACTGACAAGAAGCACATGGCTTTTTAATCACCACTTCATTAAGTCAGGATTCCTATTTGACTCAGCCATGCCTCCTTGCCCGTCCAACATTTCCTCATCTCCCACCCCTTCTAATGTGACAAGCCCCGATGCTCCTCCCTCTTTTTCCCCTGCCTGAGTCCGAGGTACTAAAGGAGCTCCTTAAACTCCTCTCTGGGGAGGTTCCCATTGGGGGAGATCTGTTATAGGCCTATTTCTATTTTGCCCTGTTTATTAAAAATGTTGGAAAAACTTGTCAATAATCAACTGACTGGCTTTCTTGATGTCTATAGTATTCTCTCTGGTACGCAATCTGGTTTCCACTCAGGTTATGGATGGGTCACTGCAACCTTAAAGGTCCTCAATGATGTCACCATTGCCCTTGATTCTAAGCAATGTTTTGCTGCTATTTTTATTGACTTGGCCAAAGCTTTTGATACGGTAGACCATTCCATTCTTGTGGGCCGGCTAAGGAGTATTGGTGTCTCTGAGGGGTCTTTGGCCTGGTTTGCTAACTACCTCTCTCAAAGAGTACAGTGTATAAAGTCAGAACATCTGCTGTATCAGCCACTGCCTGTCACCGAGGGTGTATCCCAAGGCTTGATCCTAGGCTCCATGCTCTTCTCAATTTACATCAAAAACATAGCTCAGACAGTAGGAATCTCTCTCATCCATTTATATGCAGATGATGCAGTCTTATACTCAGCTGGCCCCTCCCTGGATTTTGTGTTAAATGCTCTACAACAAGCTTTCTCTGCCCTTAACCTTATTCTGAACACCTCCAAAACAAAGGTCATGTGGTTTGGTAAGAAGAATGCCCTTCTCCCTACAGGTGTGATTACTACCTCTGAGGGTTTAGAGCTTGAGGTAGTCACTTCATACAAGTACTGGGGAGTATGGCTAAACAGTACACTGTCCTTATCTCAGCACATATCAAAGCTGCAGGCTGAAGTTAAATCTAGACTTGGTTTTCTCTATCGTAATCACTCCTCTTTCACCCCAGCTGCAAAACTAACCCTGATTCAGATGACAATCCTACCCATGCTAGATTACGGAGACGTAATTTACAGATTGGCAGGTAAGGGTGCTCTCGAGCGACTAGATGTACTTTACCATTCGGCCATCAGATTTGCCACCAATGCTACTTAAAGGACACATCACTGCACTCTATACTCTTCTGTAAACTGGTAATCTCTGTATACATGGCGCAAGACCCATTGGTTGATGCTTATTTATAAAACCCTCTTAGGCCTCACTCCCCCCTATCTGAGATATCTACTGCAGCCCTCATCCTCCACATACAATATCCGTTCTGCCAGTCACATTCTGTAAAAGGTCCCCAAAGCACACACATCCCTGGGTCACTCGTCTTTTCAGTTCGCTGTAGCTAGCGACTGGAACGAGCTGCAACAAACACTCAAACTGAACAGTTATCTCAATCTCTTCTTTCAAACTCAATCATGAACACTCTTACTGACAGTTGTGGCTGCTTTGTGTGATGTACTACCTTCTTGCCCTTTGTGCTGTCTGTGCCCAATAATGTTTGTACCCTGTTTTGTGCTGCTACCATGTTGTGTTGCTACCATGCTGTGTTGTCATGTGTTGCTGCCTTGCTATGTTGTTGTCTTAGGTCTGTCTTTATGTAGTGTTGTGTTGTCTCTCATCGTGATGTGTGTTTTGTCCTATATTTTTATATTATTTATTTTTATTTTTAATCCCCATGTCACGTCCTGACCTTAGTTCCTTTTTTATGTCTCTGTTTTGGTTTGGTCAGGGCGTGAGTTGGGGTGGGCATTCTATGTTTTGTTCTATGTTTTGTATTTCTGTGTTTGGCCTGGTATGGTTCCCAATCAGAGGCAGCTGTCTATCGTTGTCTCTGATTGAGAACCATACTTAGGTAGCCTGTTCCCACCTGTGTTTGTGGGTAGTTGTTTCCTGTTTTGTGTTGTGTCACCTGATAGGACTATTTAGATTTTTGTTGTTTCACTTTTGTTATTTTGTATTCAGTGTTCAGTTGCAATAAATTTAACATGGACACGTACCACGCTGCAGTTTGGTCCGATCTTTCCTATTCCTCATCAGACGAGGACGACGATCGTTACACCCCGTCCCCGCAGGAGGCCTTTTGCGTTTTGGTCGGCCGTCATTGTAAACAAGAATTTGTTCTTAACTGACTTGCATAGTTAAATAAAACTGCTGTGATAGTTTTGAAGAACCATCCCATTCTACCACTTTCCACCATGTTTTCTTCTATGCCATGAAATGCTGCTCATTAGGCCTGTTTCCTTCTATTTTATAGACTAACTTATTTGAACTACTCTCCATATGGTGTCCTTTACAGACCTATTGATTAGATCATTTTATTTCACAATTAATAAATATAAATGTATGTGTTGGCAGAATATATTTAAAGTAAAAATTAATTGGAAAGGTATTGTGAGGTTGATAGCCATACCTTTTGTTACAAAAGTAGTAAAAGTGCCACTCCCCTAGCGGCTGTGAATCCCAGCAGTCCGCATCAAAGACTCACGCCCTAACCACCTCCCAATAAGGGATATCTCAACTGGGAGAGATGCTAAGACACCCATCACCCAGGGTCATCACTATATTTGTACTACCGCAACCGCTATTGTGCCGATTCTGCAAGAAACACATTCAGATTAGTGGCATGTTGTTGATCACCCTCACCTTAATATAACAACATTTTCAAATAGTCTGCTGATGTTGGGGTGGTGCTGGAAATGATGAATATGAAGTTGAAAAAGTTTTACATTTCCCTTTAAGTTACAAATGGAATAGTAGTCTGGTTACTTAAGACAAAATCAAAAGTAGGGAGGTTGGTCAGGGAGGATGGGACCGTATACCAAGACCGTCTAGCAGTCCAAAGGTTGCGTGTTCGAGTCATGTTGCAGACAACTGTAGAATTTTAGCTAACTCTTACCCTTTTACTAACCTTAATCTAATTATCCTTACCTGCTACGTTAGTTCTCCTAACCTTTGTCATTAAGACACAACAAGCACCCTGGTCTCAGAGTAAGACGTATAATATTCTACATTCTTCCAAGATGTATGAAATGCGCCTTTCAGGTAGAATAGTTAGTAGTGTCAGTCCCATCTGCAACATTGTATACTCATTAAACCCAGGCGTGGACGTTAAGGTTTGATGGATATGATCTATAGTAAGGTATAAAGTAAAAAAACATATTTTTGCATGATGTATTCATCATTTAATCATTGATTTATTTACCACATTTCACTAACTAATAAGTTGAATTGCCTCGCCTATTTTCTCTTTCTGTTTTTCAGCTATGAATTCATACACAGCCTGGTCTACAAAAAGAGGTCTGCCGGTATCAAAAAAAAGGTAAGCTGTTTTCTGCATGGTTTTTTGTTTGTTTTGTGACTGGAACAGGGTTTCTTGTTTTAGCCCAATCTGTTATTGTAACAAATACAAAAATCTGTTCCCAAGTTTTCCTACTCATTTTCATTTCAACCATTTTATATCTATAATGTACTTCATACTTGATCCCTTCATACTGTAGCTTTCTGACCCACTTATTGCAGAGTAATTAACCTATAATTTGACAATTGTTTCTGGTGTTATCCCTAATATCTGGAAAGCATCTCCTCCCACTACACAAAGGAGGAGAGCCTTCTGACTTAAATAACTACAGTCCAATTTCAAAGTTATCTTGCTGTTCCAAAGTTTTAGACTCCTGGCCAACACTCAGCTAACAACTTTTTAAACTTCTCCTTCTATTCTAAATGTGCACCAGTGTGGACATAGCACCGTTTTAGCTGGTATTCTTGTTCTAGATTATGTGTTAAATCGCTTAGATCATAAAAACCATTGTGCGCCCTTATTTATAGACCTTTCCAAGGCATTCAAACCTGTTGACCATTACATTCTCATTCAGAGGCTGACTGAAATAGGCCTGAATCAGGCTTCTTCCAAGTGGTTTGAGAATGCGTGATTGCGTGATTTCAGATGGTGTCAAGTCTAGTTTCCTAGATATTACAAAAGGTGTACCGCAAGGGTCGGTATTGGGACCTTTTCTCTTTACTATTTATATAAATAATATTGGTCTATCTGTTAAAACTTGTAAGATTAATCTGCATGCAGACGACTCTGTTACAGTGCATTCAGAAAGTATTCAGAGCACTTGACTTTTCCCAATTTTTTTTATGTTACAGTCTTATTCTAAAATGGATTAAATATTTATTTTTCTCATCAATCTACACACAATGACAAATGAGGACAAAGCAAAAACAGGTTTTTAGACATTTTTGCAAATGTATTAAAAATGAAAAACAGAAATAACATATTTATATAAGTATTCAGACCCTTTGCTATGAGACTCAAAATTGAGCTCAGGTGCATCCTGTTTGCATTAATCATCCTTGAAATGTTTCTACAGTCCACCCGTGGTAAATGCAATTGATTGGACATGATTTGAAAAGGCACACACCTGTCTCTATAAGGTCCCACATTTGACAGCGCATGTAAGAGCAAAAAACAAGCCATGAAGTCGAAGGAATTGTCTGTAGAGCTCTGAGACAGGATTGTGTCGAGGCACAGATCTGGGGAAGGGTACTCAAAAATGTCTGCAGCATTGAATGTCCCCAAGAACACCGTGGCCTCCATCATTCTTAAATGGAAGAAGTTTGGAACCACCAAGACTCTTTCTATAGCTGTTTGGAACCACCAAGACTCTTTCTAGAGCTGGCCGCCTGGCCAAACTGAGCAATCAGGGGAGAAGGGCCTTGGTCAGGGAGGTGACCAAGAACCTGTTGTTCACTCTGACAGAGCTCCAGAGTTCCTCTGTGTAGATTGGAGAACCTTCCAGAAGGACAACCATCTCTGCAGCATCCACCAATCATGCCTTTATGGTAGAGGGGCCAGACGGAAGCCACTCCTCAGTAAAAGGCACATGACAGCCCACTTGGAGTTTGCCAAAAGACACCTAAAGGACTCTTAGACTATGAGAAAAAAGATTATCTGGTTTGATTGATAAGGGAATTATATGCTTAAAGGTAATGATTAAAATATTCCACCCTGAAACCATATAATTGTATGAAAATTATTAGAATCATAAATGTATAATCTGATGATGTGTGTAGTTTTAGTCAGAATTAGAACAAGGACCGTTTGTTCATTTTTAGTACGTAAGCAGGGTGCAAGTGGGAAACAAATGATAAGAGGAGCTATCGACAGACGAGTTGTACTACTGTGTTCCTTACAGGACATTCTGTCTCCACCCGTGGAGGGGAGAAACTGTTGGGCTTGCAGAAGATTATGAAACATGTTGCAGATTAAAGAAACAATGTATCTGTATAGTGGAATAACACTGACTGTCTGAGCAAGGCATAGCTTAAGATTTGAACTTGTTTGTGTGTGTTATAAAGACTGTGTTTGTATTATGGACTTCAGAGCGCTCTCGTGAATAAACTGTACTAACCTTTTGCATAAACTGAGTCTTTGCCTAATTATTATTGAACCCAAAGTCTTACAAACCTTGGGGATTGGTCAAACTTTATTGATTGTTAGTTATTATCATTGTGATTGAAAATTCTCGTGACATTGATGAAACCAAGATTGAACTCTTTGGCCTGAATGCCAAGCATCATGTCTGGAGGAAACCTGGCACCATCCCCACGGTGAAGCATGGTGGTGGCAGCATCATCCTGTGGGGATGTTTTTCAGTGGCAGGGACTGGGAGATTAGTCAGGATTGAGGGAAAGATGAACGGAGCAAAGTACAGCGAGATCCTTGATGAAAACCTGCTCCAGAGCGCTCAGGACCTCAGACTGGGGCGAAGGTTCACCTTCCAATGACCCTAAGCACACAAGAGTTGCTTCGGGACATGTCTCTGAATGTCCTTGAGTGGCCCAGCCAGAGCCTAGACTTGAACCCAATCGAACATCTCTGGAGAGACCTGAAAATAGCTGTGGAGCGACGCTCTCCATCCAACCTGACAGAACTTGAAAGGATCTGCAGAGTGGAATGGGGCAAACTCCTCAAATACAGGTGTGCCAAGCTTGTAGTGTCATACCCAAGAAGACTTGAGGCTGTAATCACTGTCAAAGTTGCTTCAACAAAGTACTGAGTAAAGAGTCTGAATACTTATGTAAATGTGATATTTCAGGAAAGAAATGTGGAAAAAGTCAAGGGGTCTGAATACTTTCCAAATGCACTGTATGTATGCCATTGCCACAACTGTTGGCCAGGCTATGTTAGAGCTGCAATCTGACCTTATTACCTTACAGAAAGCCCTGGTTGTTTTAAAACTTGTACTTAATGCGGTGAAGACTAAATCTAGATATGTTCTGTAATTTGCGCCAAAAAATTTCAGATGGAACATAGCGTTTTACTTGGTGGCCAGAAAGCTACATTTTAGACTCATCTGACCAGAGTATCTTCTTCCATATGTTTGGGGAGTTGCCCACATGCCTTTTGGCGAACACCAAATGTGTTTGCTTATTATCTTCTTTAAGCAATGGCTTTTTTTCTGGCCACTGTTCCGTAAAGCCCAGCTCTGTGGAGTGTACTGCTTAAAGTGGTCCTATGGACAGATAATCCAATCTTCGCTGTGGAGCTTTGCAGCTACTTCAGGGTTGTCTTTGGTCTCTTTGTTGTCTCTCTGATTAATGCCCTCCTTGCCTGGTCTGTGAGTTTTGGTGGGCGGCCCTCTCTTGGTAGATTTGTTGTGGTGCCATATTCTTTCTATTTTTTAATAATGATTTAATGGTGCTCCGTGGGATGTTCAAAGTTTCTAATATTTTTTTATAACCCAACCTGATCTGTACTTCTCCACAATTTTGTCCCTGACCTGTTTGGAGAGCTCCTTGGTCTTCATGGTGGTGCCCCTTTCTGTTACGGGTGTGTACGGGAGGCGAAGTCAGGTGCAGGAGAGCAGAGTAGAGTTAACAGGCGCACTTTTATTCTGGTCAATAAATAAGCACAAAATTACATCAAAGTGCCCAAAACACAGAACATGTACAAAAGTCTAGTGCGTGAACATACCCACATAACAATAAACAATTACACACAAAGACATGGAGGGGAACAGAGGACTAAATACATGCAGTGTGATTAGATAATGAAAACCAGGTGTGTATGGACACAAGACAAAACAAATAGACATATGAAAAATGGAGCGGCGATGGCTAGAAAGCCGGTGACGTCGATCGCCGAACACCGCCCGAACAAGGAGAGGAGCCGACAAGGAGAGGAGCCGACTTCGGGGGAAGTCGTGACACTTGCTTTGTGGTGTTGCAGACTCTGAGGCCTTTCAGAACAGGTGTATATATACTGAGATCATGTGACACTTAGATTGCACACAGGTGACTTTATTTAACTAATTATGTGACTTCTGAAGGTAATTGGTTGCACCAGATCTTATTTAGGGGCATCATAGCAAAGGGGGTGAATACATATGCACGCACCACTTTTCCATTTTTTTGTTGTTGAAGTTATTTTTTAAATTTCACTTCACCAATTTAGACTATTTTGTGTATGTCCATTACATGAAATCCAAATAAAAATCCATTTAAATTACAGGTTGTAATGCAACAAAATAGTAAAAACGCTAAGGGGGATGAATACTTTTGCAAGGCACTGTACACCGTGTGAAAGAGCAAGTCAACTTTAGTTGGAACTGATTCATGCAAATAGGATGAGTCTGGGAAAATTAGCAGTGTGGAGGAATAATACCTGTTTCTTGGCGGTTTTCTCTCCGTTGAGTGTCTCCCCAGGCAGGCAAGTTGACAGTCACTTAGCCAGGCCAAAGCCCCCGTTGGATAAACTCGGATTCTCCTACTCTTTAAGTTCCACTAATAGGACACGCCACTTTGAGTCTCAGCTACTTTCTCTCTTATTAATGAGTTCTGTTATAGTCTCCCACCTCCAGTTAGACCCTAATGGCCACCGCAATAACTCACCTCCTCTTTACACCAACGTCTATGTTCTATTCTCTCCATCCTAATCATACTGACTGTTACACTACTGTGGAAAAGGATGTAGCCAGCCACGAAAGAGGAATAAGGAAATGCATGAGGATGCATACAGTAATGACAAGTGTGGCCAAAAATAAAATTTTCCTAAGTGCATATTAAGAAATTAATTTATGATTTGAACACTTCTGACACCATATGAGAGAGCTGTACTCATCACAACCAATTAGCAACAACAGCTGCAGGGTGACTGTCAGGTTGTATAAATGATTGGAGACAGGCGCAGGAATTCGTAATAGGGTGGTTTAATACTCCACCCAAAATATACAACATGCCATGAAAAGGCACGGGAACGAAGCCCAAAACAAACACGTATACAAAAACACAGGGATGTAACCCAAACAAAAATGCAAGATAAAACCTCTAATAAATACACAGAACGAGACCCGCAATGCACTACACGGGTGAGACCCGTAATATCAAATGCACAACAATACACGGGACGAGACCCGTACTAACAAGTGCACAATACACGCAGCACGAAAGCCGAAATAACAAAGCACAGGTACTCACAGACCAACGGACATGGGAACAATAACTGACAAAACAATGGTGAACAGAGGGCGCATATATACAATTGCTAATCAGGAGGAATGGGAACCAGGTGTGCGTAATGAAACGGAATCAGCAGCAGTACCGGAGGAATCCGTGACAGTGACCCTTAACCTATCCCTGACACTGTACACCAGACACCCGACAAACAATCCCCTACTCACACAAGTCTGGCGGGGGCAGGGGTCCATGGCAACAGGTGCATCAGGAGCTTCACTATGACAACCCGAGAGTTGATTGTACTGAGGGTGTTCCATCAGTGTGGTTGATTGATAGCACTAAATATACCTGCAGGAGGTAGTCATAAACTAGACAGGTGATAGATTCATTCAAAACATATTCACTTTGTTTAAGATCCAAACACGAGTGACAGATGAGATAAACATTGAGCTCATGAATGTTCCATTGATGAAACAATGTGTTGAGGGTCCCAATACTTCAGGTTATCACATCAAAATCGGCAAATATATGACCATATGAGTAGTTATAACTGTTTAGTACTACAGAGAATCCCTACATGTAACACACTTTGAGATCTCACTACAAGTGTTATGGTCTTAAGACAATCCATTGTGTTTATGTATGGCTCATATAACTAACTGCATGACTCATATCATCTCTGGTAAAGAAGCTGTGCGGTACTGGAGTTTTGAGTGTGTGTGCATGCGTACGTGCGTGCGTGTGTGTGTGTGTGTGTGTGTGTGTGTGTGTGTGTGTGTGTGTGTGTGTGTGTGTGTGTGTGTGTGTGTGTGTGTGTGAGAGAGTTAGTGTGTGCCTGGGTGTGTAAGTGTGTGTGTGTGTGCATGACTGTGCCAGTGTGTATGTTCCCTCTCACCCGGCGTTAGAGCGAGAGCCAGGCCTAGCGGCTGTGTAATCTGTCCTCTGAGGATTGGTCTATTATATGTCTCCTCTGATTGAGTGAGGAGCAGCACTGGGCTCATTGGTATGGCTGAACTCGTTGGCTCTGTCTTAATCAATCCAGAGACGTCAGACTTATGCAGGGACATACACTCACTGACTTGCAAACATGCACGCACGCACACACACACACACAAGACATCTCTGACCTTCCCTCTGACGGCAGGGGAGCACCTGCGCCACCTAATCACTCGCACAATTAAAGACATGAGACAGGAGCGCCAAGCGACAGAACTCTAAGTGTGTGTGTTTTATCAGACTAATGAAGTACAGATCTATAGCACCATGGCTGATATGAGTGTCGCACTCATCTCTATTGATTGTTTCAATCACACTGACATCTGTTGAATCACATTCCCACATCTAGGGGGAGGATCGAGAGATAGATGTACAGAGACAGATTTACAAAGTGACCGAAGTGGAGGAGGATTTGTCCCATGATCACTGCTTGAGAGAAACAGAGGGAGAGGGAGAGAGGGAAAGCGAGAGAAGGGGGAGAGAAAGAGAAGGAGAGGAGTGTGTATGCAGGTTCTCTGGTCATAACTCCAGTGTGTCTGTGTTGGGGTAGTAAAAATAAATATGATATGAATTGTAAAAGTGAGAGCACAATCTACCCAAATGTTAAAACAGAGACAGACTAGCAGTCTACTACATAAATAATGACAAGGAGAGGGGTGCAGAGGAGAGGAATACACAGCCCTGATTTAAGATTGAAACCCTGGGCCAAAGTTCCAGTACAGCCACCTTGATATGACGCTCCGTGCACTGAGACACCAGCGCTGTGAAATCTAAATAAACAGGCAGACAGAATTATTCATCTGCAACACTCCTGTCCTTCTGACTCGGATTGGAGAAGCACTGCCAAAACCATGAAGGTTTATGCATAGTGTCTACTCAACTGTGCTATCGAACCAACACATTTAATATTATCATTTAATATATGAAATATGAATGCAGACTATGCAAATTCAGTGGTCGATGGATTAAATGAGGGATTCCACAAGAAGTGCTAAAATTGTAATGGCACGTTCTGGTGGCAGACACACAAACACACACAGTGAGCGCTCTAAATAAAATGAGCAATCTTATTATCATTTGTTTTATTCATTTATTCATGGGTTGGATCCGTAACTGAGCCCAGTAGACTGATGTCAGCTCAGAGATGAGTTACTCCCTAATACAGACCAGTCAACAGATACGGACTGAGAGACAGAGGGAAAGAGGGATGGAAGGATGTAGAGAGAGGGATGGGGAGGGTACACATTATTACTAGTGCTGGGAATTGCCAGGGACCTCAAAATACAATGTTATCACAATACTTAGCTGCAAATACGATATGTATTGCAATTCTATGTACACTACATGGCCAAAAGTATTTGGTCACCTGCTCAACGAACATCTCATTCCAAAATCATGGGCATTAATATGGAGTTGGTCACGCCTTAGTTGCTATAACAGCCACTCTTCTGGGAAGGCTTTCCACTAGATGTTGGAATATTGCTGTGGGGACTTGCTTCCATTCAACCACAAGCGCGTTACTGAGGTCGGGCACTGATGTTGGGCCATTAGGCCTGGCTCGCAGTCGGTGTTCCAAATCATCCCAAATGTTTTTCGATGGGGTTGAGGTCGAGGCTCTGTGCAGGCCAGTGAAGTTCTTCCACACCAATCAGGACAAACCATTTCTGTATGGATCTCACTTCTGCCACAAATTTGGATGCACATAATCATCTAGAATGTCATTGTATGCTGTAGCATTAAGATTTCCCTTCACTGGAACAAAGGAACCTAGCCCAAACCATAAAAAACATCCCCAAGCCATTATTCCTCTTCCACCAAACTTTACAGTTGGCACTATGCATTCAGGCAGGTAGCGTTCTCCTGGCATCCACAAACCCATATTTGTCTGCTAGATGGTGAAGTGTGATTCATCACTCCAGAGAACCCGTTTCCACTGCTCCAATGGCAGCGAGTCCAACGGCGGCGCGCTTTACACCACTCCTGCCGACGCTTGCATTACGCATGGTGATCTTGGGCATGTGTATGGCTGCTTGGCCATGGAATCCCATTTCATAAAGCTCCCTCTGACGTTGGTTCCAGAGGCATTTTGGAACTCGGTAGTGAGTGTTGCAACCGAGGACAGACGATTTTTAACACTTGATGGTCCTGCTCTGTCAGCTTGTGTGGCCTACCACTTTGCAGCTGAGCCATTGTTGCTACTAGATGTTTCCACTTCAGAATAACAGCACTTACAGTTGACCGGGGCAGCTCTAGCAGGGCCGAAATTTGACGAACTTACTTGTTTGAAAGGTGGCTCCTATGACGATGCCACCTTGAAAGTCACTGAGCTCTTCAGTGCCAATGTTTGTCTATGAAGATTGCATGGCTGTGTGCTCTATTATATACACTTTTCAGCAACGGGTGTGGCTGAAATAGCCAAATGCACTAATTTGAATGTGTGCCACATACTTTTGTATATATAGTGTATCTTTTGAGTTGAAGTTGTTTGTCAGCATTTGCTGTAGTTGTAGGCAGGGTCAATTGGTAAATACATTGGTAGTTTCAATAAACACACATATAAAAAAGGGGGTGAGTGTAACCTGTGTGAAATGACTAGCTAGTTAGCAGGGTGCACGCTAATAGCGTTTCAATAGGTGACGTCACTCGCTCTGAGACCTTGAAGTAGTTGTTTCCGTTGCTCTGCAAGTGCAGCGGCTTTTGTGGAGCGATGGGTAACGATGCTTCGTGGGAGTCAGTTGTTGATGTGTGCAGAAGGTCCCTGGTTCGAGCCCAGGTAGGGGCGTGGAGATGGACGGAAGCAAAACTGTTCCATTGATGCTGTTGACCCAGATCACTGGTTGCTGCAGAAAAGGAGGAGGTCAAAAGGGGGGTGAGTGTGACCGGTGTGAAATGGCTATCTAGTTAGCGGTGTCATGACGTTGGCCTGTTGGTGACTTTTATGACCCCCATAAATACCTTTCCCCCTTTCCTCGCTCTACTCTACAGTGTGACTCTTGGAAAGCCCTTTGTTAACATAGAGAGTCGGGTAACATCAAAAGGGTTGTGAACTGAACCATATTTCGGTAATCCAAACCAGTTGCAAATATGCGTTGGTACTTAAGGAATATGATTTCAGATCAGTTGTCATCTGAGACATTATTACTGACGATAGGATGACAATAAACTGTATCTTGGAAAGTCTCCACATTATAGTTATCAGATTCACATGGAATTGTTGTGCAATTTAAATGTTTAAATATGAAACTATTTGTGAACAGATGAAATGTAATTTTAGCTTCTAAATGAGAGAATTGGTTTTCATAAGTGAACTAGGCTGAACTCAGTGGCCCCGCCCATGTGAACAGACATTGGTTGTGAACTATGAAACACGCCCTTCTCTCCCTACTACATAAGCCCTTTATGAAAATGTTACATTTGTGTTCCCGAGGACATGAGAACAACGGTCCATACGTTACAAGGGCTAATATCAAACTACAGAACTAAGCCAACATCAGCGAGCTCACGCTGAAGTATTTGTTTCCCTTGCTCTGCAAGGGAGCGATGGGTAACGGTGCTTTGAGGGTGACTGTTGTCGATGTGTGCAGACGGTCCTTGGTTCGAGCCCAGGTAGAGAGGGACAGAAGCTATACTGTTACACCAACCCTATTCTTAGTGTCTTTCCCCAACATGGCTGAAATAGCCGAATCCACTCATTTGAAGAGGTGTCCACATACTTTTGTAGTGTATTTCACAATTCTATATGTATTGCCATTCAATATTGCCATTTTTTCTTTTTTTTTTTTTTCACCCCCTTTTCTCCCCAATTTCGTGGTATCCAATTGTTAGTAATTACTATCTTGTCTCATCGCTACAACTCCCGTACGGGCTCGGGAGAGACGAAGGTCGAAAGCCATGCGTCCTCCGAAACACAACCCAACCAAGCCGCACTGCTTCTTAACAAAGCGCGCCTCCAACCCGGAAGCCAGCCGCACCAATGTGTCGGAGGAAACACCGTGCACCTGGCTACCTTGGTTAGCGCGCACTGCGCCCGGCCCGCCACAGGAGTCGCTGGTGCGCGATGAGACAAGGATATCCCTACCGGCCAAACCCTCCCTAACCGGACGACGCTAGGCCAATTGTGCGTCGCCCCACGGACCTCCCGGTCGCGGCCGGCTGCGACAGAGCCTGGTGGCACAGCTCGCGCTGCGATGCAGTGCCCTAGACCACTGCGCCACTCGGGAGGCCCTAATATTGCAATTTTTTTGCGTTGCAAAGAGAGGGTATATTATTGGAAACTTTTGAAGTTTACCAGTATAAACTATAATATATTTTACTATGTCAGTATGTATTTGTAGTCAGTGTTTTGTTGTCAAACTGTAGGCAGTAAAAAAAAGTAAATAGTTTGAAGAGTTGCAAAGTTAAACTTCTTGTCAATAGGGGGGCGCTATTTCCACTTTGGAAAAAGTCGTGCCCAATTTAAACGGCCTCGTACTCTATTCTAGATCGTACAATATGCATATTATTATTATTATTGGATAGAAAACACTCTCAAGTTTCTAAAACCGTTTGAATTATATCTGTGAGTAAAACAGAACTAATTTTGCCGCAAACTTCCCGACAGGAAGTGAAAAATCTGAAATCGAGGCTCTGTTCCAGGGCCTTCCTATTCAATTGCCTGAAATCTATGGATATACATGCACTTCATACGCCTTCCACTAGATGTCAACAGGCAGTGGGAGGTGGAATGGGGTGTCTAGCTTGATCTGAGGTCGAACAAGAGCTCTTGGAATGACGTGACCACAATTTCCTTTGTCTACCAAGGACATCAGCAGGACATCAGCATTTGCTTCTGAAAAGCGTTCGGTATAGACGGTGGATGTCTCCGGCTCTGATTTTATTTGATAGATGTGATAAAAACATCATAAAGTAGTTTTTTTCAACCGAGTTGTATCAGTTTATTCAACGTTTATTGCGAGTTTTGGAATTTTCCTTTCTTTGCGTCAGGAGAATTTGGGCATGTTCGCGCCACATGGCTAGCTAATGTTGCTAATTCGACAGGAGAAGAGGACATTCTAAAACGAAACAACGATTTATTCTGGACAAAGGACTCCTTGTACAAGATTCTGATGGAAGCTCAGCAAAAGTAAGAACCATTTATGATGTTATTTCGTATTTCTGTGGAAAATGTTTAGTCCTATTTTCCTTCCTTTTTGCGGGCGCTGTCTCGCTATAACGTAAGCTGTTTGTTATGGTAAAGTTATTTAAAATTCTGGGGGGAATGGCCCTAGCCCTCACCCTCCGATCCAACAGGTCCCAGACGTGCTCAATGGGATTGAGATCCGGGCTCTTCGCTGGCCATGGCAGAACACTGACATTCCTGTCTTGCAGGAAATCATGCACAGAACGAGCAGAATGGCTGGTGGCATTGTCATGCTGGAGGGTCATGTCAGGATGAGGAGGATGTCTTCCCTGTAACGCACAGCGTTGAGATTGCCTGCAATGACAACAAGCTCAGTCCGATGATGCTGTGACATACTGCCCCAGACCAGGACGGACCCTCCACCTCCAAATCGATCCCGCTCCAGAGTACAGGCCTCGTGTAATGCTTATTCCCTCAACGATAAACACAAATCTGACCATCCCCTCTGGTGAGACAAAGCTGCGACTCGTCAGTGAAGAGCCCTTTTTGCCAGTCCTGTCTGGTCCAGCGATGGTGGGTTTGTGCCCATAGGCGACGTTGTTGCCGGTGATGTCTGGTGAGGACCTGCCTTACAACAGGCCTACAAGCCCTCAGTCCAGCCTCTCTCAGCCTATTGTTGTTGTTGTTGTCATCCTGTACCTGTCCCGCAGGTGTGATGTTTGGATGTACCGATCCTGTGCAGGTGTTGTTACACGTGGTCTATTTAAAAAGAAGATGGAGAACGGATGAGGATAGGATGAGAAATAACAGAGTTTTTGGCACAGGTACAGTCGACTAGTGCTACCTAACTTTAACTATGTCGATAAATATATACAGTATATATAGTGCATTCGGAAAGTATTTAGACCCCTTGACTTTTCCAAATTTTGTTACGTTACAGCCTTATTCCAAAGTGGACCGATGTCAATCTCTGCTGGCGGCCATACTTCAGGGCTAAACTGGAGACAACCTTTACAAGGCCTGCGCCTGATGGTTTATTTTGGAGGGTTTTTTGCGTCGCAATTTCTGTTGTTTTTTCGATTATGGCATTGTGATCTAACATTCTCAGCCCTTTGGCATAGTTCGGGTTTACATCGCTGCTGAGGTCAGTGATGAGTGACACCCCTTGGGTGAGGGTTCACTTATCAGTGGGGGAATGGGGGGCACCCCCTCTGATAGCTTGCTCATTATTATTATTATTATTATTTAAAGTTTGGGGTTTGACTCGTTGGAAGCTTCAAAACGATTTTGGACTTCAATGAACTTGCAAAAGCAAATGTAATTGATTTAGCAATGTTAATGATTAATCATAGCAGAAGCACGAGCAAGAAACGGTTGAGATGAAGGGACAGGTGGAGAGAACCAGGAAACGAATGACAAAAGCCAAAAAGAAAAGATACTGCTAGCCGAGGAACTGCGTTTGAGAATGGAACAATAAAAATATTGGAAAAAACTTATGACGCAGAACAAGCACAATCTCTTGAACAAAATCATCTTCTACAGGAACAAAATCGTATTCTAGAGGAATGATTCTTTTGGACAAAGGACAACTTGCCCAAGATTCTGATGGAAGCTCTTCCAAAAGTAAGAGCTATTTATGATGTTAATCCGTATTTCTGTGGAAAAATGTAAAATGATTTGTCCGTCATTAATTTCGGCACTGGTCTGGCTGTAACGCACACTGTATGTCTAGTAACGTTAATTTTAAAAATCTAACACAGCGGTTGCATTAATAACTAATGCATCTTTCATTTGCTGTCCAACCTGTATTTTTTAGTCAAGTTTACGATTAGTTATCGATTAGATTAGGTGCCTCTCCAAGATGGCGCCGGCCAGAATATATGACCTGTTGCCACTGATCACATTGTATAACCACGATTTGTGCTGCTAAATATGCACATTTTCGAACAAAACCTATATGCATTGTGTAATATGATGTTACAGGACTGTCATCTGATGAAGTTTATCAAAGTTAGTCAAAAATTATATATCTTTTGCTGGATTGTTACGATCGCTAACCTTTGCTGCTGGTAAATTGCTTGTGTTTCTGGTTATTGTGGTAAGCTAATATAATGCTATATTGTGTTTTCGCTGTAAAACACTTAAAAAATCTGAAATATTGGCTGGATTCACAAGATGTTGGTCTTTCATTTGCTGTACGCTGTGTATTTTTCAGAAATGTTTTATGATGCGTATTTCGGTATTTGACGTTGGTCTCTGTAATTATTCTGGCTGCATCGACGCTATTTCAGATTGCAGCTGCAATGTAGAACTGTGATTTATACCTGAAATATGCACATTTTTCGAACAAAACATATGCTATACAATAAATATGTTATCAGACTGTCATCTGATGAAGTTTTTTCTTGGTTAGTGACTATTTATATCTTTATTTGGTCGAATTTGTGAACGCTACCTATGCAGTAAGAAAATGGTGGAGAGAAAAAAGTTGAGTCTTTTGCTATCGTGGTTAGCTAATAGAAATGCATATTGTGTCTTCCCTGTAAAACATTTTAAAAATCAGAAATGATGGCTGGATTCACAAGATGTGTATCTTTCATCTGGTGTCTTGGACTTGTGATTTCATGATATTTAGATGCTAGTATTTACTTGTGGCGCTATGCTAGGCTATGCTAGTCAGCTTTTTTACTGATGGGGGTGCTCCCGGATCCGGGATGAGTACCAAGTAAAAGTAAAAGTTTGTAGAAACATGTCAAACGATGTTTATAATCAATTCTTTGGATATTTTTATCATGAATATTCAATAATATTTCAACCGGACATTACCGTTTTCATTAGAAAGGAAAGAGAACGAACGGCGCGCTTCACGGCCACGCGCGATAAACAACTCACGGCTTTCAGCTGAGCCACTTACTCTGAGTGGTCTTATTCTCTCCCCTTTCACAATAGAAGCCTGAAACCACTTCTAAAGACTGTTGACATCTACTGGAAGCCTTAGGAAGTGCAATCTGACCCCACAGACACTGGATACTGGATAGGCATTCACTTAAAAAACTACAAACCTCAAAATTCCCACTTCCTGGTCGAATTTTTCTCAGGTTTTTGCCTGCCATATGAGTTCTGTTATACTCACAGACATTATTCTAACAGTTTTGGAAACCTTAGAGTGTTTTCTATCCGAATCTACCATTATATGCATATCCTAGCTTCTGGGCCTGGGTAAGAGGCAATTTACTCTGGGCACGCTTTCATCCAAACTTCCCAATGCTGCCTCCTATCCCAATGAAGTTTTAATGAACACAATGACCAAGTTGGATGACAAAACAACGGAACTCATTGAAGTAACTGACCAAATGAATGATGAGAGAACCCAGGTGAGGAATATGGACAAAATTATCTCTAAGCAAGTGGAGGAAATCTCATCACTGAATGTCTCGCTCCGCACTCAAGACCTCTACCTGCAAACCATGACAGATAAGTATGATACTGAACGGAGCAAGTGTGACACTCATGTTTCTAAAATAAGTACTCTAAGCGCCCAAGTGGACTCTGCTATGCAGCAGAATACCACCCTTAGGTATCACCTGGATGAACTCCAGAACAGTCACGTCCTACAGCGTGAATACCCAACCAAGCAACCAAGCTTGCAACCGGAGCTCGGTACACAAAGGAGTGAAGACGACAGAAGGTTTCAGACTTTACCTCTCTCAGGTGTCCCTCAGTCTTTTCCTTTTGGCCATTCGGCACAGAGTAATATGGCGCCTCCTTGCCAACAAAGCCAACGCTTGGCTTCTCCTCTTTTCCTTTCGGCCCATACTTCCACACAGGATGAAGCAAACCCTCTCCACGCCTTGACATAATCGTCAAGAACTTCCGCACCTTTGACCCTGTTCCAGGGAAGGCAAACGACACTGAGACGTTCTTAGCAGACATAGAGGACGCCTTGGATGGCTACCCAAACATTACGTGTACTGACAGGCTTTACCTGTTTAAGCGAACATCAAATAGACACTTGACAAGGTTCATCCGTCTACAACAGCTACACGTGCAAAACGACTACGCAAAACTTGCCACGTCTTTGAAAATAGAATGCAGTGAATCTTTGACTCTCAAACACGACAGTTCGCTGGCTAACACTGTCAAACAAGCTTGGAATGAACACCCACAAGCATACTATCATAGGCTTCGTTCAGCTTACTTTGGCCTACTGAATGGAAGAGCTATTACCATTCAAACTGTCACACCCTGATCTGTTTCACCTGTCTTTGTGATTGTCTCCATCCCCTCCAGATGTCGCCCATCTTCCCCATTATCCCCTGTGTATTTATACCTGTGTTCTCTGTTTGTCTGTTGCCAATTCATTTTGTTTCTTCAAGCCTACCAGCGTTTTGCCTCTGTTCCTGTCTCTTGATTGTTCCTGTTTTCCCCTGTTTTTCCCTTTTCTGCCCGCCCTGACCCTAAGCCTGCCTGCAGTCCTGTACCTTTGCCCCACTACTCTGGATTACCGACCTCTGCCTGACCTGCCCCTGCCTGCCTTGACCTGTCGTT
The DNA here is from genome assembly GCF_045679555.1 of Salvelinus alpinus. Lineage (NCBI taxonomy): Eukaryota > Metazoa > Chordata > Actinopteri > Salmoniformes > Salmonidae > Salvelinus > Salvelinus alpinus. The sequence goes on along the minus strand of NC_092102.1, from coordinate 35,147,236 downwards.
TTCATGCCCCTGTTGCTGTAATAAACATTGTTACTTCGACACAGTCTGCATTTGGGTCTTACCTGAAACATGATAGTACAAACTGGCCATTACTGACCCAGCAGACCCGGGCTAGCTGTGCAACGCCATCTCCTCCCAAGGAGCCACCATCGGTAGGCACGAGGAATTGCTTCGTGGCCTTAATGAGGGGGTTCAATCGTTGGCTGAACGCCATGACTGGGCGCTGGAAATTTTGCTGGAGCAATTCTGCGGGTTGTCTGGGAGGCAGCTTACCACGGTGGTAACCCCACAGCCCCTCAGTAACTCAGCTGTGAGCAACGCCGTCTCATCGGTCACTCCACCTTCTCGGGAGCCCCACTTACCTCCCTCGGAATGCTTCAATGGAGAGCCGAGCACCTGTCGGGCATTTCTAGCTCAGTGTGCCCTCGTCTTTGAGCTTCAGCCCTCCTCCTTCCTCTCAGATCGCTCCAAGATAGCCTATCACGCTGATGTCCGGGAGGGCCCTCACCTGGGCTACTGCTGTATGGGAACAACAGCCGGCCATATGCGTTAGTCTGGAGGGGTTCGTGGGAGAGGTGAAGAAGGTTTTTATGCCCCGTTCTCTGGGAGTGAAGCTGCCCGGAAGCTAATCCAGCTTTGGCAGGATTTACACAGTGTGGCAGACTATGCAGTGAATTTCTCGATTCCCCCATCATGTTGACCATCTGTATTGATGGGCAATTATGGGATCGACAGAGGGAGAGGAAATTCGATTTCGATCGCACATCCAGAGATTCCACTTTGTTTCCGAGTCATCCCGAAGTCCCCGACGGTCCCATTGCCGAGAGAACCCGATGCTTCCTGACCTCCCCTGAGAGTCACAGAAGACGGCCGATTCCCGAGCCTGTGCAACTAGGCAGAGCTGGGCTGTCGCCAACATGAACAGTTGTCTGTATTGCGGAACTCTTTATCATTTTGTGTCCTCTTGTCCTTTAAAAAGACTAGGCTCACCAGTAGGAGCGATTATTTGGTGGGCCATATGGAGAACCTTTCTGCTTCCCTTGCTTGCATCCCTTTTCATTCAATTTTGCTGTGGGGAAACCAGTCTAAGTCTCTCCAGGTCCTCATTGACTCTGGGGCCGATGAGAGCTTTTTGGACACTACCCTGGCTTCCGAGCTGAACATCCCCACTCAGCCCCGCTACATTCCCATGGATGTTAGAGTGGTGGACGGGCGCGCTATAGGCCGGGTCACTCATAATACCACTCCTATCAACCTACGGATGTCAGGGAATCAAAGCGAGACTATTCAACTTCTGCTCATCAAGTCTCCTCAGACTCCCGGGGTTTTGGGATTCTCCTGGCTCCAGTGACACAATCTCCTCATCAACTGGTCTACGGGTGCCATCATGGGCTGGAGTCCGTTCTGCCACGCCCATTGTCTGAAGTCAGCGCAACCTGCCCCGGGACGTCTTCCTGGGAGCTTGGAAGATGCCCTGGACCTCTCCGCCATCCCCGCGGAGTACCAGGAACTCCGGGAGGTGTTAAGCAAGGCCCGGGCAACTTCGCCTCCGCCGCAAAGACCCTATGACTGCGGGATTGACCTTCTCCTTAGCACCACACTGCCCCGGGGACGTCTGTACTCTCTGTCGGGACTTGAGACCAAGGCTATGGAGGCCTACATGGGGGACTTCTTAGCTAAAGGATTTATCCATCCCTCTTCCTCTCCCGTTGGTGCAGGGTTCTTCTTCGTGTGGAAAAAGGACAAGACCCTGTGCCCGTGCATTGACTACCGGGGACTCAATGACATTACTGTTAATAACTGTTACCCACTACCACTAATTTCCTCGGTCTTTGAGCCGCTCCAGGGGGCCACTATGTTTTCCAAGCTGGATCTATGGAACGCCTACCACCTGGTGCGGATACGAGAGGGGGACCAGTGGAAGACCACATTCAACGCAGCCAGCGGCCACCATGAGTATCTGGTCATGTATTTTGGCCTCTCCAAAACCACTGCTGTGTTCCAGGCTCTGGTAAATGATGGTCTCCGCGACATGTTGAACCGGTTCATCTTTGTCTACATTGATGACATCCCCGTTTTCTCCCGCTCCCCCCAAGAACACGTGCTCCACGTCCAGAAGGTTCTTCAACGCCTTCTGGAGAATCAGCTGTTTGTGAAGGCGGAGAAGTGCAAGTTCCATCGGTCCACCATTGTAACGGCCGTCTGAAGTAGAAAGTGACCAAAGCGCAGCGTGGTAAGTGTTCATGATTTATTAATAATACTGAACACTGAATAACAAAACCAACAAAGAGAACGACCGAAACAGTTCTGTCTGGTGCAGATACAAAAAACAGAAAACATAGAACACAAAACATAGAATGCCCACCCCAACTCACGCCCTGACCAAACCAAAATAGAGACATAAAAAGGATCTCTAAGGTCAGGGCGTGACAACCATCCCCTTTCTGGGTTACATCCTCTCTGCTGGGAGTCTCCAAATGGATCCTGGGAAGGTGAGAGCAGTGGTGGATTGGCCTCAGCCTACGTCCAGGGTGCAGCTGCAACGTTTCCTGGGGTTTGCCAACATTTATCGCAGCTTTATCCGGGGTTACAGCACCCTGGCTTCCCCCCTTTCTGCACTCACCTCTACTAAGGTTCCCTTCACGTGGACCTCTGCCGCTGACTGGGCATTCCGGGACCTCAAACACTGCTTCACCACTGCTCCTATCTTGGTTCATCCATCAGTTCATGGTGGAGGCCGATGTTTCTGATGTCAGAGTGTGGGCTGTCCTGTCCCAACGTGGACCTTAAGCTGCATCCCTGCGCCTTCTTCTCCCAACGCCTCAACGCCACGGAGAGGAACTACGATGTGGGGAATCGAGAGCTTCTCGCGGTGAAGATGGTGTTGGAGAAATGGAGGCACTGGCTGGAAGGGGCAGAACATCCATTTATTGTGTGGACCAACCACAAAAACCTGGAGTATCTCCGCACCGCCAAGTGCCTCAACTCCAGGCAAGCGAGATGGGCCTTGCTGTTGTCGTGTCTTTGGCTATGCCGGATTAAGTGATATGACATGCTATTCTATAAAATCCTTTCTCAGTAATTAATATTACCTGATTGAGCTAATCATGTAAATGTAATTAACTAGAAAGTCGGGGCACCACGAAATAATATTTATTGAGTAGTTATCTTCTGAATAAACTCTTAAAGACCTAGTAATATTTTACATAAATAGCAGTCAATATTAATCTTCACCTTATTTCAGTCTCATCTGAAAGTTGTAAATTCTTGGTTCATCTTCATGAACCCTGGCTAACAAGTTGAATCAGCAATACAAAATTGGGTTTAATTATTTATTTACTAAATACCTAACTAATCACACAGAATTACATATACACAGAATGAATCATACCTTGATCACAAATCATGTCATAAAGGAAAACATCTCTAGCGGACGGAACAGATATGACAGCTGGTTACCCAAAGAAAGGGGGTTGGGTTTGAGTTAAAGAGCGGGAAGACTGAAGAACAAAGGGAGAAGCGATGTCTCTATCGTAATTACAGGATCTTGTGCATTCTAGGCTTGGCCCACTTAGGTGGTATATTTCAACTTCATTAACTACTTGGGCCCTACAGCCCACGTTGGTTTGCTAATCTCAGAACTCAAGAGAGCTTACGAGCACAGCTTTTGTGGCTTTTGTGGCTAAGAGCCCTGACAACTTGGTTTTCAATATTGAACAGAAGCACTCAATCCAGTTAGCGGGTGCGTCATCAGGGATATGAGCAGTGAGAGAGGACGCACAACAACGGTATCTACCACTAAAACACAATACCAATAACCACCGCAGTCAAAATAACTATAAAGAACATTACCAGCGAAACGACTTCACTACAATCAACCTGATCGCTTCGTTCCTGCACCCAACCCACACAAAGGGTCAGGACAAAAGGGTAACAAGGGTAACAAAGGGTTCAATGACAATCAAATCGTAGACCGATGCTCTCTAGAAGTTCTGCTAAGAGAAGTACAGAAGCGCCGAAAAACAACCAATTGTGGTCACAAGTAACTATGCCGTCTCCACTGACCACACTTTCTTCTCCTAACGCTTGCTGCAACACAGTCATCCACAAGGAGTATCTGTCGACAGAACCCCTTGGGAAAAAGACGTTTCGATACCTCTTGGTGCAGAATCTGACTCAAGCCGATATTACGATATCTTGCCAAATACAATCAGCAAACCTGATAGACTATTATTTTCATGATTTCGTGCCAGCAGTCTCTGTGAGTAAGCAACTTCCCTCCTCCTTGGAGTCATGCGATACTGTAGCTAAGATTAGCTTATCTTGTCCTTCAGACACTTCCGCAAGCACCGCAACCGTCTTAGGAAACAAAGCATCAACGTTCAGAGTGGACTCTACTTCCTATTATACATTTTCCACTTTGAGGGGGGCTGAAACCCCTTACAATGCAACTAACGGCGTCAGTCCCGCCACTGACTCGGTGACTCCAACTGGTGAAACACTGTGCGATATCACCAAAAGATATCCTTGTCTCAGTTTGCAGGTACTGGAATGGTTGCCACATGCAGACACCATGGTGACTGGCAGGCCAAGGCAGCCACTGAGCGTTTTGAAGCACAGACACCCGGACATTTGGTTGAAAGCTTACAGCCAATGGAGTGCTGCATCACATGAGCTGGCCTCCACAATCACCCGACCTCAACCCAATTGAGATTATTTAGGATGAGTTGGACCGCAGAGTGAAGGAAAAGCAGCCAACAAGTGCTCAGCATATGTGGGAACTCCTTCAAGACTGTTTGTAAATTTTTCCACCATAATGTTCCCCATGCCAATAAGGTCCTTAAATGGAAGAGAGAGAGAGAGAGAGAGAGAGAGAGAGAGAGAGAGAGAGAGAGAGAGAGAGAGAGAGAGAGAGAGAGAGAGAGAGAGAGAGAGAGAGAGAGAGAGAGAGAGAGAGAGAGAGAGAGAGAGAGAGAGAGAGAGAGAGAGAGAGAGAGAGAGAGAGAGAGAGAGAGAGAGAGAGAGAGAGAGAGAGAGAGAGAACAGGAACAAGGGAGTGGAGAGACGTGAGGAGAAAAGGAGGAGTTGTTTGTGAGGTCTAGAGAGGAGGTGTGATCGCACCATCACACTGCTGATTACAACAGAAGGAGGCTCTGTGGATTTATATTACATCTAGCTTCTGCCTGGGAGCTCTGTGTGCCTGTTCCTCTGCAAGCCCTATTAACACACACATGCTACCTCTCTCACACACACATGCACGCACGCACTCACGCACGCACACACATGCACACACACACAAACACACACACTATTATCTCCTCCTTGTCTCACATTTTCCTTTTATTCCTTATTTAAATGTTCAGCTCTCATACATACTCTCATACCAACATAATGCATTTTCTCCCTACTATCATACCAACATACTGTATTATCTCCCTACTCTCATATCAACATACTGTATTATCTCCCTACTCTCATACCAACATACTGTCAATGGAAGGGTGTAGCTGGTGCATGGAAGTCATGCACAGGAGAGCAGAGATGAGTGGACAAAGCACTTTACTCAGGCAATTATTAAAACAGGACGCAACCACGTCACAAAAAAACAAATGCCCAAAGAACAAGTGAGGCAGCACAAGGTACACACAACCAAGTACAAAGTACCGGCTGCCACAAAGCATGGGTACAAAACAAAACTGTAGGGCCGTAGGGAGACCAGGCAGAGGGAGGAGACGGCAGGACTTATAAAAACGGTCCACAACGACCAGGATCGTGGTGTTACCCTGTGAGAGAGGAAGATCGGTAAGGAAATCCACCGACAGGTGCGACCAAGGCCGTTGTGGAACGGGTAAGGGGTGTAGCTTACCACTGGGCAGGTGCCTAGGAGCCTTACACTGGGTGCACACCGAGCAGGAGGAAACACAAACCCTCACGTCCTTAGCCAAAGTTGGCCACCAGTACTTCCCACTCAGACAGCTCACCGTCTGACCGATGCCTGGATGACCAGAGGAGGGTGACGTGTGGGCCCAATAGATCAGCCGGTCACGGACAGCAGACGGAACGTACAGACGCCCAGCAGGACACTGGAGGGGAGTGGGCTCTGCACGTAGCGCCTGCTCAATGTCCACGTCCAGCTCCCACACTACCGCCGCCACCAGGCATGAGGCCGGGAGTATGGGGGTGGGATCCATGGGCCGCTCCTCTGTGTCATACAGCCGGGACAGTGCGTCTGCCTTCACGTTCTGGGAACTTGGTCTGTAAGAAAGGGTGAAAACAAAACGGGTGATAAACATGGCCCACCTTGCCTGGCGAGGGTTCAGTCTCCTCGCTGCCCAGATGTACTCCAGATTGGTCAGTCCAGATGAGAAAAGGGTGTTTAGCCCACTCAAGCCATTGTCTCCACGCCTTCAAAGCCTTGACGACAGCCAACAGCTCCCGGTCCCCCACGTCATAGTTTCACTCTGCCAGGCTGAGCTTCCTCGAGAAGAAGGCACAGGGGCGGAGCTTCGGTGGCGTACCCGAGCGCTGAGAGAGCACGGCTCCCAGCCTCGGACGCGTCAACCTCCACTATGAATGCCAAAGAGGGATCCAGATGGGCCAGCACGGGAGCCGAGGTAAACAGAGCCCTCAGGTGACCAAAAGCCATGTCCGCCTCCGCCGACCACTGCAAACGTACCGGTCCCCCCTTCAGCAGTGAGGTAATGGGAGCCGCTACCTGACCAAAACCCCGGAAAACCTCCGGTAGTAATTGGCAACCCCTAGAAACCGCTGCACCTCCTTTTCCGTGGTGGGAGTCGGCCAATTACGCACAGCTGAAATGCGGTCACTCTCCATCTCCTCCCCTGAGGTGGAAATGCGGTACCCTAGGAAGGAGACGGACTGTTGGAAGAACATGCATTTCTCAGCCTTGACGAACAGGTCATGCTCCAACAGTCGACCAAGCACCCTGCGCACCAGGGACACATGCTCGTCACGTGCTGCGGAGTATATCAGAATGTCATCAATATACACCACTACACCCTGCCCGTGCAGGTCCCTGAAAATCTCCTCTACAAAGGCTTTGAAGACTGATGGAGCATTCATCAATCCGTACGGCATGACGAGGTACTCATAATGCCCTGAGGTAGTACTGAACGCCGTCTTCCACTCGTCTCCCTCCCGGATACGCACCAGGTGTGTGGGAAAACAAGAAAAAACAAATGGAAAATGAAAGGTGGATTGGCGATGGCTAAAAGACCGGTGACGTCGATTGCCGAACTCCGCCCAAACAAGGAGAGGGACCGACTTCGGCAGTAGTCGTGACACATACTGTATTTGTCACACCCTGATCTGGTTCACCTGTCCTTGTGATTGTTTCCATCCCCTTCAGGTGTCGCTTATTATCCCCGGTGTATATATCCCTGTGTTTCCTGTCTCTCTGTGCCAGTTCGTCTTGTTTGCCAAGTCAACCAGCGTTTTTCCTTGGTCCTATTTTTCCCAGTCTCTGTTTGTTTCTAGTCCTCCTTGTTTCGATCCTTGCCTGTCCTGACTCCGAACCCGCCTGCCTGACCACTCTGCCTGTTCTGACTACAAGCCTGCCTATCCTCTTGTACTGTTTTGGACTCGGATCTGGTTTGCTCCCTTTGTTATAATAAATATCGGAGCTCTACCATCTGCCTTCTGTGTCTGCATTTGGGTCTTGCCTTGTGCCCTTATAGTACGAACTGGCCATGACAGACCCAGAAGACTTGGACCAGCTCCATCACGTTGTCTCCCTGCAGGAAGCCACCATTGGGAGGCATGAGGAGCTATTTCGGGACCTTTTGGAAGGGCTTCGTTCCAGAACGGAATTCTACGACCAAGGATTCAAGGTGATAATAGAGCAAATCAGTGAATCAGCTCATAGGCAGCACGCCACATCTGAGACCTCCCAACGACTCAGTAACCTCCCTACTAGTGGTGGATTGGTTCAACCTACCCCAGCTCTCCGAGAGCCCCACTTACCTCCTCCGGAACGTTATGCAGGCGATTCTGGTACCTGCCGGGTGTTCCTTTCCCAATGCTCTCTCATCTTGGAACTCCAGCCCTCTTCATTCCCGTCGGACCGATCGAAGATAGCGTATTTAATCACGCTAATGTCTGGAAGGACGCTCTCCTGGTCAACAGTTGTGTGGGAGCAGCAAACCGCTGTGTGCCAGAGCTTGGAGGAATTCATGGCAGAAGTCAGGAAGGTTTTTGATTCTCCGGTGCCCGGGAGGGAGGCGGCTCGAAAACTACTGCAGGTACATCAGAACTTCCGTACTGTGGCTGACTACGCAGTAGATTTTTGCATATTAGCCGCCGACAGTTCCTGGAATCCGGAGGCTCTGTTCGACACCTTCCTCCATGGACTGTCGGAGGGGATAAAGGACGAACTCGCAGCTCGGGAAATACCACTGGACCTTGATTCCCTTATCGCCCTTTCAATTAGGATTGATGGCCGTCTACGAGAATGCCGGTGTGAGAGGAGGTCGGGCCTCGGGAACACTCGTTCATCTGATGATGGCATTGGTCCTAAGGAATCCGGAAATCCCCGAAGTGTGTATTTCCGAGGAGAGCTGAAAACACTCGAGGTTCCCCGAGAATCATCAACGATGGCTGAGTTGGATACTCCTGAGCTTATGCAACTGGGAAGAGCTAGGTTATCGGTTGGGGAACGCTCACGTAGGCTGAGTTCAAACTGTTGTCTGTACTGTGGAAGGGCAGGACATTATATAACTACCTGACCGGGTAGGAAACCCTTGTCTCTGGTGGGTACAAGTACTCTGGTGAGCCAGACTGGGAGTTCCCTAATTCCCATCACCCGCACTCCTTTTTTTGTGCTTTTGCTGTGGGGAGACCAATCTAAGTCTCTCCGAGTGCTCATTGACTCTAGGGCTGATGAAAGTTTTATGGATGTTACTATTGTTTCTGAACTTGGTATTACCACTCAACCCCTCTCTGTCCCCATGGATGCAAGGGCACTAGACGGCCTCTCAATTGGAAGAGTCACCCATAGTACAGTGCCCATTCATATATGAGTTTCAGGAAACCAAAGTGAGACCATACAGTTCCTCCTCAATGCATCTCCCCATGTTCCTGTTGTTTTGGTATTGTCCTGGCTCCAAAAACATAACCCTGTTATTGACTGGACCACAAGCTCCATCCTGGGTTGGAGCCCATTTTACCATTCCCACTGTCTTAAAGCAGCCGTCCCCAAGACGTCCTCCTCAGGGCATTAGCAAGCCTTTGGATGTATATGCCATTCCCACTGAATACCATGACCTCCTGGAAGTTTTCAGTAAAGCACGTGCTACTTCTCTTCCCCCACATCGTACTTATGATTATGCCATTGATCTCCTCCCAGGCAATACACCACCTCGTGGTCGGCTATGTTCTCTATCCGGCCTGGACACCAAGGCCATGGAGGAGTACATAGAGGAGTCTCTGGCTACTGGAGGTGTCCGTCCATCTGCATCTCCTGCCGGCGCAGGGTTTTTCTTAGTGGAGAAGAAGGACAAGACCCTGCGTCCGTGCATTGACTACCGGTGTCTGAATTACATTATGATTAAGAATCGTTACCCCCTACCGCTCCTCTCCTCGGGTTTTGAACCTCTCCAGGGGGCCACCATTTTTTCCAAGCTGGACCTTCGGAATGCCTACCACCTGGTTTGGATACGCGAAGGAGATGAGCGGAAGACATCATTCAACACAGCCAGCGGACTTTATGAGTACCAGGTCATGCCGTTTGGTAAACGATGTGCTCTGGGACAAAACCATTTTGTGTTTGTCTACCTTGACGAAAATCTGTTTTTTTCACGGTCTGCCCAAGAACTTATTCTTCATGTCAGACAGGTCCTTCAGCGCCTCCTGGAGAACCAAATGTTCGTGAAAGCCGAGAAGTGTGAGTTCCACCGCGCGACAATCTCCTTTCTGGGATATGTCATCGCTGAGGGAAATGTCCAAATGGATCCTGGAAAAGTGAAAGCAGTGGTAGATTGGCCTCAACCTATGTCCAGGGTGCAGTTACAACGTGTCCTGGGTTTCGCTAACTTCTACCGCCATTTTATTCGGGGCTACAGTACCCTGGCGGCACCCTCTCTGCACTCACCTCTCCCAAAGTACCGTTCACATGGTCCCCAGCTGTATACAGAGCCTTTGTGGACCTTGCACATCGGTTCACCACTTCCCCCATCTTCGTCCATCTGGACCCGTCCCGTCAATTTGTATGTATAGGTTGATGCTTCTGACGTTGGATTGGGGGCCATCCTGTTCCAGTGATCTGCCCAGGAACAAAAGCTTCATCCCTGTTCGTTCCTGTCCCATCGTCTCAATCCTGCAGAGAGGAACTACGACGTAGGCAATCGAGAACTGCTGGCGGTCAAGATGGCGTTGAAGGAGCAGAACAGTCATTCTTCCATAAAAATGTGGAATATCTCCGTACAGCCAAGTGCCTTAACCCCAGGCAGGCCCGGTGGCCTCTCTTGTTTACAAGATGTAACTTCACCATTTCCTTCTGTCCAGGGTCCAAAAATGTGAAGCCTGACGCCCTCTCCCACCTCTACAGTTCATCTGCCACACCCTTGGTCTCCGAAACCATTCTCCCTACCTGATGCCTTGCAGCTTCAGTGGGTTGGGGGATTGAGACCCTGGTTCGCAAGGTACAACGTTCCCAGCCTGGACCTGAAGGGGGCCCGGCTAACCGGTTGTTTGTCCTTAACTCAGTCCGGTCCAGGGTCCTGGAATGGGCTCATTCCTCCAGACTGACCTGTCATCCAGGTTCCCGCCATACCCTAGCATTCCTCCGACGACATTTCTGGTGGCCCACAATGTTTCCTGACGTCTCCGCTTGCACGGTGTGTGCTCGGAACAAGACTCCACGGCAAGCTCCTTCTGGCCTTCTTCAGCCACTACCAGTCCCTCATCGTTCAAGGTCCCATCTCTCTGGACCTATCCTCCGGATTCCATTCCCAATCTAACGGCCAGTCAGAGCGAGCTATCCAGGACCTGGAGACCACCCTAAGATGCCTGACCCCACCAACCCCACTACCTGGAGCCGACAACTGGTCTGGGTGGAGTATGCCCGGAACACTCTTCCCTGTTCAGCCATGGGACTCTCCCCTTTTGAGTGCTCCATGGGGTACCAGCCTCCACACTTCCCAGAACAAGAACCAGAAGTCAATGTACCCTCGGCCCAGATGGTCATCCTCCGCTGTTGACGTACCTGGAGAAGAGCTTGGGTAGCACTTCTCAAGACCAACTCCAGGTATCGTCAACAAGGGGACCGCCGCTGGACTCCAGCTCCCTGCTACCGCATTGGGCAGAGGGTATGGTTGTCCACACTGGACCTGCCCCTTCGGGTAGAGTACAGCAAACTGTCCCTCCATTACATTGGTCCTTTTCCCATCTCTAGAGTTCTTAGTTCCACTGCTGTCCGTCTCTTGTTACCCTGTACCCTACGTATTCACACTACTTTCCATGTGTCTAGGATTAAGCCCGTGTCTCACGGTCCTTTGTCTTCTGTCCCCAGGCCCACCCCCCCTCCCTGTGTCATTGATGGCCATCCAGCATACACAGGGAGGGGGAGTGGGACTGGGTGTTCGAACACGGGGCAGGGGTTTCCAGTACCTGGTTGACTGGAAGGGTTATGGCCTGGAGGAGAGGTGCTGGGTTCCCGGTAGAGACATCCTGGATCCAGCACTCATCGCCGACTTCCACCGCTGACACCCCGGTCAACCAGGTATGCGCCCAGGTAGGACGCCAGGTGGCACATCTGTCACACCCTGATCTGGTTCATCTGTCCTTGGGATTGTCTCCACCCCATCCAGGTGTCGCTTATTATCCCTATTATCCTGTGTTTACTGTCTCTCTGTGCCAGTTCGTCTTGTTTGCCAAGTCAACCAGGCGATTTTCCTTGCTCCTATTTTTCCCAGTCTCTGTTTCTAGACTTCCTTGTTTCGACCCTTGCCTGTCCTGACTCCGAACCCGCCTGCCTGACCACTCTGCCTGTTCTGACTACCAGCCTGCCTATCCATTTGTACTGTTTTGGACTCGGATCTGGCTTCCAACCTCTGCCAGGCCTGACCTCGAGACTGCCTGGTAGGCCGTCTGGTACTGTTTGGATTCTGACCTGATTTATGAACTCTCGCCTGTCCCCTACCTGCCTTTGCCTACTCCCTTTGTTATAATACATATCGGATCTCTACCATCTGCCTCCTGTGTCTGCATTTGGGTCTCGCCTTGTGCCCTTATAGTATTATCTCCCTACTCTCATAAAAACCTAATATATTATCTCCCTACTCTCATATCAACATACTGTGTTATCTCCCTACTCTCCTAATTTTCTCTTTTCCTCTTTCTCTCTCACCATCTCTCTATGATAAATCCCCCCCCCCCCCCCACTCTGTCAAGTAAATAGGGAAGGAAGGTGGTGGGAGTGGGTGTCAGTTCCTGCCGTCAGGAAACCCATATAATTAAAGTTGCTTGGGAGGTTACCCAAGATGCACTGTGATTTCGATGCTAAATCTCATAACTTCGATTAAAGATTTTTTTAAATCATGTGCAGCTTTTACAAGTTTTGAATCACACATAAACCCAGTACTTTCTGGACTATAAACCCAGTACTACCAGCACTGTAATACATTGTGTCCAGAACATATGTAGCTACAGCATCATCAATACTACAGACAAGCCTTCATCACAAAGAATGGTCAGGATCCAAAACACTCTCCACAGATCTTATAAGAAGTGCATACGTTACATCCGAGTGGGAACAACACTTTGGGGGAAAATGTACAACACCCATCTAGGACTTCAGACCCCCTCCGATAGAGATCAGTGCTGGCCACATCTGGCCTTGTCTCTCAGAGAGCTCTAAGCTGTGTGGGAGTGAGGGGAAGTGAGAACAAACCTGCCTACTTGTGTTTGATCAAGGCTGACTGGAGTGTCTCCTGCACCCAGCTCCCTGCAGAGACTAACCACCCCACAGCAGTAGAGAGAGAGAGCAGATTGAATCCAAGTAGATTAGGCCCAGGATACTGTGGATATCAGTCACATGTTGATGTGTCGATCACTCACACTTATATGCAGATTGTAGCTTAACATTTAACTTTTTTTTAGTTTACAATACATCTTATTCTCATTTTAGCACATTTTGTTACTAGATTTGATTTATGATACTCATATCCTGTGGTCCTTTCAGCCTCCTCAGCCCTTGCAGTAAAACGCTCTGTATTCGGAGTGTGTGTTCAGATTGTGTATTTAGGGCGTGTATTTGGAGTGTGTGTTGGTTCCGGTGCTGTGCCTGGTTGATGATGGTGAGTCACGCTGACTGTCAGTTTGTCAGCTTCTCAGCTTCATCACTCTGTGGCCAGGCAGAAGGCATCTTGTTAGCAGCAGACCTGTCTGTGACAGGGACATCTGACAGGGATCTGACAGGGAACAAGGGACACCAAAGCAGCGGAGAGCACAGTGCCTTCCGTCCCTGGTCACGCATGAGGGAAACCAGAAAGAAAATCATTCATGTTGGTCACTTCCAGTAGAGCACCAAAGCAGGGAGTGGGAGGATGGGGAGCTCCCTCCGTCGTCAGACTCCTTAGATGTGCCACTGAAGTGAATTTTGCTCAATTATTTTCAAAATAATCTTCATGTCTTGTGGCTAGGGCTGTATAATACTAGAAATGTTCTAAGTTTGCCAGTAAACTACCAGAATTTTGGTATCTTTCAAGGATTTTATGTAATCTATCACAGGACATCTAGTGGCCCTTTTGGGTACTTTAGATGATCACAGGTGTCTGTAATTATCTATGGTCCTCTGTGTGACCTTATCACATGTAAAATATATGGAATAATTACATAAGAAAAATGCAATAAAAAATATATACTGTACCAGTCAAAAGTTTGGACACAATATTTTTTTGTTTGTTGAGATTCTTCAGAGTAACCACCTATTGCCTTGATGACAGCTTTGCACACTTGGCATTCTCTCAATCAGTCTTCATGATGTAGTCACCTGGAATGCATTTCATGCAGGTGTGCCTTATTAAAAGTTCATTTGTGGAATTCCTTTCCGTCTTAATGTGTTTGAGCCAATCAGTTGTGTTGTGACAAGGTAGGGGTGGTATACAGAAGATAGCCCTATTTGGTAAAATATCAAGTCCATATTATGGCAAGAACAGCTCAAATAAGCAAAGAGAAACAACAGTCCATCATTACTTTAAGACATGAAGGTCCGTCAATACGGAACATTTCAAGAACTTTGAAAGTTTCTTCAAGTGCAGTCGCAAAAAACATCAAGCGCTATGATGAAACTGTCTCTCATGAGGACCGCCACAGGAAAGGAAGACCCAGAGTTACCTCTGCTGCAGAGGATAAGTTCATTAGCGTTACCAGCCTCACAAATTGCAGCACAAATAAACCTTCACGGAGTTCAAGTAACAGGACATCTCAACATCAACTGTTCAGAGGAGACTGTGTGAATCAGGCCATCGTGGTTGTATTGCTGCAAAGAAACCACTACTAAAGGACACCAATAAGAAGAAGAGACTTGCTTGGCCCAAGAAACACGAGCAATGGACATTAGACTGGTGGAAATCTGTCCTTTGGTCTAATGAATCCACAGAGTGAAGGAAAAGCAGCCAACAAGTGCTCAGCATATGTGTGAACTCCTTCAAGACTGTTGGAAAAGCATTCCAGGTGAAGCTGGTTGAGAGGATGCCAAGAGTGTGCAAAGCTGTCATCAAGGCAAAGGGTGGCTACCCTGAAGAATCTCAAATATAAAATATATATAGATTTTTTAACACTTTCTTTCTTACTACTGTACATGATTCCATGCGTGTTATTTCATAGTTTTGATGTCTTCACTATTATTCTACAATGTAGAAAATAGTGCAAATAAAGAAAAACCCTTGAATGAGTAGGTGTGTCCAAACTTTTGACTGGTACTGTATATAGAACAACAAAGCTGTAAAACATTATCCTAAATATAAACCATCAACTTAGTGAATACGATTGATGTTTAGAATGAGGGTTTCAGCATGAAATATACTTTTTACACACTTGTATTTATTTTACTATATCAGTACTTATTTTTTTTCAATGTTTTGGCATCAAACTGGTGGCAGTTGTGAACAATGTCAATAGTTGGAAGAGTTGCAGAGTTAGTTGAAAATAATGCCATTGTTGATTAGATGCTTTTTTCAATAATTTGGCTATTTTCTCTTGAATCATATGGTCGACGAGAAACTCATGGAAAAGATGGACACAGATATAACAAACATACTATATATGAATCATTTTTGGGTCTGTTAATTACCAAAATGACTGAAGATTCTGGTTACTTTGGTAAACTACCTGTAGCATTGCAAAAAGTAGTTATGGAACTCTTCACTCCAGTGGGCCCTCAACCAGGGTGATGTCTGAGTTGTGATAGGGAACAAAGAGTCATTCTCCCTGGGGCCCGCAGCGAGCGGCTCTCTGGTGATTGAGCATGGAGATCCATCTCTCTGACTGGAGTTCTGCTCTGGGGCACTGGACCTGACCACAAAATAATTGTTCTCTCTGCTCTGAGTTACTTCTCTTTAAACTCTCACCACCGTGTGTCACTTAGTATCTACCTCTAGTTGTCTACCTACCCTCATACAGACGCAAATTACAACCCACTATGACTCAGAAAGGAGACTTCTCTATTTAAATCCCAAAATTAATTAACTAGAGAAATAGAGAGTGGGAAACACAGAGAGAGAGAAACAGAGAGAAAGAAACATAGAGAGAGAAACATAGAAAGGAACACAGAGAGAGAAACAGAAAGAGAGAGAGAAACAGAAAGAGAGAAATAGAGAGAGAGAAACAGAGAGAAAGAAACAGAGAGAAAGAAACAGAGAGAAATAAAGAGAGAGAAACAGATTGAGAGAGAGAAACAGAGAGAGAGAGAAACAGAGAGAGAAATAGAGAGAAAAAACAGCGATATAAACACAGAGAGAGAGAAATAGAGAGAGATAGAATCAGAGAGAGAGAGAAATAGGGAGAGATAGAAACAGAGAGAGAGAGAAATAGAGAGAGATAGAAACAGAGAGAGAGAGAGAAATAGAGAGAAAGAGAAAAGAGAGAGATAGAAATAGAGAGAAAGATTAAAAGAGAGAGATAGAAACAGAGAGAAAGGGAAAAAGATAGAGATAGAAACAGAGAGAAATAGAAATAGAGAGAGATAGAAACAGAGAGAAAGAGAAATAGAGAGAGTAGTAGAAGTAGAAGTAGAACTAAAGAACAACAGATGATTCTGCAGATGGAGTGAGAATTAAATGCAAAGGTAAAGGTAGAGAGAGTTTCGTCCCTCACTTGTACTGTCATAGAGGTAAACCTTAACCTACTGTAACCTTGTGTGATAGAAAAATTACAAGATTATGTTATAATACTGTTTATGCATCAAATAGCTTTGATGAGTATTATTCTGTGGGACTGAGTTGGGCCTCTGGGGCTTGAGCTGACTGTTGACTTGGTAATAAAACCTAAAGACTGCATTCCATAAGATGTGGTAGGTGTAACCGAGGTAGAGATAGCCTGGAGGAGTAGAACAAAACCCTCATTGTTTCTAATCATTCTGCCATCTGGGAAACTACGCCAGGTTGGGGGTTAAAGCAACACCAGCTGCAGATAACCACAAGATGAACCCAAGGTGGCTCATGATGCCTCCCAATCTGCATGGGAGGGGTGGAACCAGCCATGACTAAGCATTTCTAGTGTCAGCTATATAAGAACCAGGATGCCTCTGTAAGGTTCAGTCGACCAGCTTCATTATTGCAATAATTAATCAATGTTAAATAAAGATTGATTGTTTAAATAATTGTCCAAGTCTCTCTCAATATAGATGAATTTCCACGGCACTTGCTCCATCAGACCCATATGTATCCCTTTGTCTCCTGAACATTGGTAATCATTCCCTAATCAGTCTATTCTGAATGTGATGAAGGTAGAGATGGCCAACGTACCCAAGGACCTCCATCAAGCAGAGAGCACATCTCTTATATGACATTTGAACTTTCTGCGTAAGGGAATAACTGTGTGATGCCAAGACAGGAAGAATATGTCATTGACAGGTAAATAAGTCTTCAGAGACAGTTACCTTTTAGTAACTATGACTCAGAAATAAGACTTCTCTATTTAAATCACAAAATACATTAACTAGAGAAATAGAGAGAGAAACAGAGAAACAGAAACACATAGAGAGAAACAGAGAGAAATATGGAGAAACAGAGAGAAACATAGAGAGAGAGAAACAGAGAGAGAGAGAGAAACAGAGAGAGAGAAACAGAGAGAGAGAGAAACAGAGAGAGAGAAACATAGAGAGAGAGAAACATAGAGAGAGAGAAACAGAGAGAGAGAGAGAAACAGAGAGAGAGAGAGAAACAGAGAGAGAGAGAAACAGAGAGAGAGAGAAACAGAGAGAGAGAAACATAGAGAGAGAGAAACATAGAGAGAGAGAAACAGAGAGAGAGAGAGAAACATAGAGAGAGAGAGAAACACAGAGAGAGAGAGAAACACAGAGAGAGAGAGAAACAGAGAGAAAGAAACACACAGAGAGAAACAGAGAGAAATATGGAGAAACAGAGAGAAACGTAGAGAGAGAGAAACAGAGAGAGAGAGAGAAACACAGAGAGAGAGAAACAGAGAGAGAGTAACAGAGAGAGAGAGAAACAGAGAGAGAGAGAAACAGAGAGAGAGAGAAACAGAGAGAGAGAGAGAAACAGAAAGAGAAACAGAGAGAGTGAGAGTGAGACAGAGAGAGAGAAACATAGAGAGAGAGAAACAGAGAGAGAGAGAAGAGAGAGGGAGAGAAACAGAGCGAGAGAGAAACATAGAGAGAGAGAGAAACAGAGAGAGAGAAAGAAACATAGAGAGAGAGAGAAACAGAGAGAGAGAAACATAGAGAGAGAGAGAAACAGAGAGAGAGAAACAGAGAGAGAGAGAAACAGAGAGAGAGAGAGAGAGAAACAGAGAGAGAGAAACAGAGAGAGAGAGAGAAACAGAGAGAGAAACAAGGAGAAACAGAGAGAGAGAGAGAGAAACAGAGAGAAACAGAGAGAAACAGTCTTGCTGGTCTGGGCGGGGTGTCCGTTGCTCTGTTGCTCCTGTGTGAGATGCTGGGGCTACGGTTGAGGGTGATGTCCTTCAGGGTGCTGGCAAAAGTTGTAGAGGTGAACCTGGTCATAAAGGCTTTTCAAGTCCAGGGTGGAGTGGTGGGCCAGGTATATATTAGGTTTTGAGACAGACTGGCGAAATGCTTGTATGATGGCAGGGTTAAAGTATTTTCATGAAAGCAGGGTGGAGACAACCACTTCTGCGTTAGGGAAAGCGGAAAAAGTTTTTTCAATCACTCCCTTGAGTGTTGCCACCCTTTCCTGCTGCTCCCTCAGGTCATTTGTGCCCGTGTGAATTATGATGTGGCTGGGGGACCCTAGTCTGTCTTCTGACAACAGCTCCAGGGCATGCCTAATGTTTGGGCACCAGAGTTTAGCCACTTTGTGTTTGGGAAAAAGCTTATCCTCTTGAATGTGTTTGCCATTTGAGGGTTCTTAGGAGGGTGTGGGGTCTGTTGGGTTGGTGGGTCCTGTGTTGTCTGTCCCATTATGGTGTTGAGGTTGTGGTCCGGGTCAGAGGTGGGCTGTTCTGCTGGCTTGTTTGGGGGAGTGTCCTGCTCTCTGTCACACCTCAGCTTTCTGACCTCGTACTTCAGTGCCCTCAGAGTTACAGTCCAAGATGGCGTAGCAGTCGGTCGTGTGTAGTGTTTGTCTTTGTCTTATCCCGTGTATGTCACGCCCTGACCTTAGAGAGCCTTTTTATTCTCTATTTTGGTTAGGTCAGGGTGTGACTAGGGTGGGTACTCTAGTTTGTATATTTCTATGCGGGCCTGGTATGGTTCCCAATCAGAGGCAGCTGTCTATCGTTGTCTCTGATTGGGGATCATATTTAGGCTGCCTTTTTCCACCTGTTGTGTGTGGGATCTTGATTTTGTATTGTTGCTTTTTAGCCCTACAAAGCTGAACGTTTCGTTTTGTTACTCTTTATTGTTTGTTGCTGGTTCACATTAATAAAAATGATGAACGCCTTCAACGCTGCACCTTGGTCCAACCATCCTTCAAACAATGATCGTTACAGTGTAAATAGCCATCTTTTAATCTTTTCTCGTATACATTTTAATCTCACTTTCTATCTGCGAACTAAATATACTTTCCTGCAACCGGCCTCACTCAATGTGGTATGGATCTGCTATTTTTATTCCTTATAACTGGAACCTCTGTCAGGAGCTAGCCAGCTAACTAGCTACTAGTCTTTGTTAGCCACGGCTAGCGGTCTTCACCTTATAGCTCGGACAATACATGCCAGTCTGCACAGCGTGATATCAACCCAGAGCATATCGGACTGCTTCCCCCTACCACATCACCGGATTCCTGCCGCTCTGGATCAGTACACCGGATCATCGCAGCTAGCTAGCTGCTACCGAGTGGCTACTGTTAGCTAACGCCTCTGTCCCAAAGCAAGCACCAGTTAGCCTTGAGCTAGTCACGAGCTAGGCCCATATACCAGCTAATTCTAGGGCTACAATACCTCTTTTGACAATTGGCCTGGACCCTTTGTTGTTGACGCGGAGCCCCGCCGATCCATCCCGACTGGTCTGCAGAAGTGGTTGCCCGATGTGGTCTCAATGGGCTTTTCCGTTGCGATGTTGCCCGAAGACCCATTTTCTTGCCCCGGGCCCGCTAGCTTTCTAAGCGCTGTGTCTCCCACTCGCCTAGCGTAGTACTGACTACTGAACGGCTCCCTGACACACCTATTGCTGTTCTTTGGACCCTATGATCACTCGGCTACACAGCTGATGCCCCCTGGTCTGTTTCAATAACACGGTACATCATTTTGTTTATCTGTCGGCCCCAGCCTCGAACTCAGGTACTGTATGTATCTAACTGACCCGCTCTGCCCATTCATCGCCATTTATCCTTTGTTGTCTTAGCTCCCCCGATCAACACCTGTGACTGCTTTATGCCTCTCTAATGTCAATATGCCTCTCTCTAATGTCAATATGCCTTGTCTACTGCTGTGTCGGCTAGTCCTTATTGTTTTATTTCACTGTAGAGCCCTCAGTCCCGCTCACCTTGCCTAAGATAGCTCTTTTGTCCCACCCCCCACAGATGCGGAGACCTCACCTGGCTTAACTGGTCCCACCAGAGACGAAACCTCTCATCATCACTCAACGCCTAGGTTTACCTCCACTGTACTCACATCCTACCATACCCTTGTCTGTATATTATGCCCTGAATCTATTCTACCACACCCAGAAATCTGCTCCTTTTATTCTCTGTTCATAACGCACTAGACGACCAGTTCTTATAGCTTTTAGCCATACCCTTATCCTACTCCTCCTCTGTTCCTCTGGTGATGTAGAGGTTAACCCTGGCCCTGTAGACCCCAGTACCACACCTATTCCCCAGGCACTATCATTTGTTGACTTCTGTAACCGTAAAAGCCTTGGTTTCATGCATGTTAATATCAGAAGCCTCCTCAGTAAGTTTGTTTTATTCACTGATTTAGCACACTCCGCCAACCCTGATGTCCTAGCCGTGTCTGAATCCTGGCTTCAGAAGGCCACCAAAAATTAAGACATTTCCATCCCCAACTACATTTTCCGCCAAGATAGGGGGTGGGGTAGCAATCTACTGCAGAGACAGTCTGCTGAGTTCTGTCATGCTCTCCAGGTCTGTGCCCAAACAGTTCGAACTTCTAGAAATCCACCTTTCCAGAAATAAGTCTCTCACTGTAACCGCTTGCTATAGACCCCCCTCAGCCCCCAGTTGTGCCCTGTACTCCATATGCAAATTGATTGCCCCACATTTATCTCCAGAGTTCGTACTGTTAGGTGACGTAAACTGCGATATGCATAACACCACGCCCATCCTACAATCTAAGCTAGATGCCCTCAATCTCACACAAATTATCAAGGAACCTACCAAGTACAACCCCAAATCCGTAAACACGGGCACCCTCATAGATATCATCCTGACCAACCTGCCCTCTAAATACATCTCTGCTGTCTTCAACCAGAATCTCAGCAATCACTGCCTCATTGCCTGCGTACATAATGGGTCCGTGGTCAAACGACCACCCATCATCACTGTCAAACGCTCCCTAAAACACTTCAGCGAGCAGGCCTTTCTAATCGACCTGCCCGGGTATCCTGGAAGAATAATGACCTCATCCCGTCAGAGGATGTTTGGTTATTCTTTAAAAGTGCTTTCCTCACCATCTTAAATAAGCATGCCCCATTCAAAAAATGTAGAACTAAGAACAGATATAGCCCTTGGTTCACTACAGACTTGACTGCCCTTGACCAGCACAAAAACATCCTGTGGCGTATTGCATTAGCATCGAACAGCCCCCGTGATATGCAATTTTTCAATGAAGTTAGGAACCAATATACACAGGCAGTTAGGAAAGCAGAGGCTGCTTTTTTAAACAGAAATTTGCATCCTGTAGCACAAATTCCCAAAAGTTCTGGGACACTGTAAAGTCCATGGAGAATAAGAGCACCTCCTCCCAGCTGCCCACTGCACTGAGGCTAGGAAACACTGTCATCACCAATAAATCCACAATAATCGAGAATTTCAATAAGCGTTTTTCTACGGCTGGCCTTGATTTCCATCTGGCCAACAGCTATGCACCCCTCGCAGCAACTTGCCCAATCCCCCCCCCCCCCCGCTTCTCCTTCACCCAAATCCAGATAGCTGATGTTCTGAAAGAGCTGCAAAATCTGGACCCCTACAAATCAGCTGGGCTAGACAATCTGGACCCTCTCTTTCTAAAATTATCCGCTGCAATTGTTGCAACCCCTAATACTAGCCTGTTCAACCTCTCTTTCGTATCGTCTGAGATCCCTAAAGATTAGAAGGCTGCCGCGGTCATCCCCCTCTTCAAGGGGGAAACACTCTAGACCCAAACTGTTATGGACCTATATCCATCCTGCCCTGCCTTTCTAAAGTCTTCGAATGCCAAGTTAATAAACAGATCACCGACCATTTCGAATTCTCTGGAATGCAATCTGGTTTCCGAGCTGGTCATGGGTGCACCTCAGCCACGCTCAAGGTCGTAAAACGATATTATAACCACCATCGATAAAAGACAGTACTGTGCAGCCGTCTTCATTGACCTGGCTAAGGCTTTCGACTCTGTCAATCACCGCATTCTTATCGGCAGACTCAGACCCTTGGTTTCTCAATTGACTGCCTCGCCTGGTTCACCAACTACTTCTCAGATAGAGTTCAGTGCGTCAAATCAGAGGGCCTGTTGTCCGAACCTCTGGTAGTCTCTGTGGGGGTGCCACAGGGTTCAATTCTTGGGCCGACTCTTTTCTCTGTATATATCAATGATGTTGCTCTTGCTGCTGGTTATTCTCTGATCCACCTCTACGCAGACGACACCATTCTGTATACTTCTGGCCCTTCTTTGGACACTGTGTTAACAAATCTCCAGACGAGCTTCAATGCCATACTACTCTCCTTCAGTGTCCTCCAACTGCTCTTAAATGCTAGTAAAACTAAATGCATGCTTTTAAACTGATTGCTGCCTGCACCTGCCCGCCCGACCAGCATCACTACTCTGGACGGTTCTGACTTAGAATATGTGGACAACTACAAATACCTAGGTGTCTGGTTAGACGGTAAACTCTCCTTCCAGACTCACATTAAGCATCTCCAATCCAAAATTAAATCTAGAATCGGCTTCCTATTTTGCAACAAAGCCTCCTTCACCCATGCTGCTAAACATACCCTCGTAAAACTGACTATCTTACTGATCCTTGACTTTGGCGATGTCATTTACAAAATAGCCTCCAACACTCTACTCAGCAAATTCACAGTGCCATCCGTTTTGTCACCAAAGCCCCATATACTACCCACCACTGCGACCTGTATGCTCTCGTTGGCTGGCACTCGCTTCATTTTCGTTGCCAAACCCACTGGCTCCAGGTCATCTATAAGTCTTTGCTAGGTAAACCCCGCCTTATCTCAGCTCACTGGTCACCATAGCAACACCCACCCATAGCACGCCCTCCAGCAGGTATATTTCACTTGTCATCCCCAAAGCCAACTCCTCCTTTGGCCACTTTCCTTCCAGTTCATGATTTTCAAAAATCACTGATGCTGGAGACTTATATCTCCCTCACTAACTTTAAGCATCTTATCTCAGCTCACTGGTCACCATAGCAACACCCACCCGTAGCACGCCCTCCAGCAGGTATATTTCACTGGTCATCCCCAAAGCCAACTCCTCCTTTGGCCACTTTCCTTCCAGTTCATGATTTTCAAAAATCACTGATGCTGGAGACTTATATCTCCCTCACTAACTTTAAGCATCAGATGTCAGAGCAGCTTACCAATCACTGCACCTGTACACAGCACATCTGTAAATATCCCACCCAAATACCTCATTCGCCAAATTGTTATTTATTTTTGCTCTTTTTGCACCCCAGTGTCTCTACTTGCACATCATTATCTGCACATCTATCACTCCAGTGTTTAATTGCTAAATTGTAATTATTTCGCCACTATGGCCTATTTATTGCCTTACCTCCCAAATCTTACTTCCATCTCCACCTTCTGCCGCCCGGGTCTTGTTGGGAGGGTGTTGTGCTTGTCTGTTTTGTGGGTTTGTTATGTCTGGATTGTGTGGACTAGCTATCTGAGCTTCACCATGTCTCTCTCCAGCTCTGGGAATGTATCTCTCTCAATGGTGGAGGAGCAGTGCAGTTGTGGGACCTAGGTGCGTTCAGTGCTGGGGGGGTGACTTTCCTCGTCTGCAGGACAGTTTGAAGAGGTGTGATCAGACTCACTCAGGATGGAGGAGTTGTCACAGAGAGTGAGAGCTTTTCCTGCTGTGCTCTCTCTTTGATCCCATAAAAGTCCTGCTGGAACTGAAGGACCTGCACAGAGAGAACCCACGCAAATAGGACCTACACCCAGACCACAGCATCACCAGCCACACCCCAACCAACTAAGACCACCCCAAACAAACCCTGGCCACACCATATATAGGCCCCCCCATATCAGACCTATGCCCCTTCTGCCCACCCCATGACCCCCGCCCCTGCGGCAAGGACCTCAACATGACAGCAGGACATATGGCCAGGCCGTGAGCAGAGCAACAGGCCCCCGCTATTATACCCGCCCAAGCCCCATCCTGCGACCTAAGAGGTATGTATCAGATGCTCTACATGCTCTGCTCACACCTACTGTGATGGTCTGGGCCTAAACCACACAAAAACATCTGCTTTTGGCCAATAGAGCAGGAACCCAGACTCCATCCACCAAACTACCAGGTGTGAAACAGGGAAGAGACTCAGGGGGTAATTTGATATAGAGCAGACCTAACCCACTCTATTAAATTATTCAAAACAGGAACATTTTACATCTGGCTAGAAATTAATAAGGAAATTATCTCAACAGAGAAAAATGTCCTCGTGTATCCTTTCAAGCAGACCACCATAGCCCCTGTGCCCAAGAACACAAAGACAACCTGCCTAAATGACTACAGACCCGTAGCACTCACGTCCGTAGCCATTAAGTGCTTTGAAAGGCAGGTAATGGCTCACATCAACACCATTATCCCAGAAACCTTAGACCCACTCCAATTTGCATACCGCCCAAACAGATCCACAGATGATGCAATCTCTATTGCACTCCACACTGCCCTTTCCCACCTGGACAAAAGGAACACTTATGTGAGAATGCTATTCATTGACTACAGCTCAGCGTTCAACACCATAGTACCCTCAAAGCTCATCACTATGCTAAGGGTCCTGGGACTAAACACCTCCCTCTGCAACTTGATCCTGGACATCCTGACGGGTTGACCCCAGGTGGTGAGGGTAGGTAGCAACACATCTGCCACGCTGACACTCAACACTGGAGCTCCCCAGGGGTACATGCTCAGTCCCCTCCTGTACTCCCTGTTCACCCACGACTGCATGGCCAGGCATGACTCCAACATCATCATTAAGTTTGCAGACGACACAACAGTGGTAGGCCTGATCACCGACAACGACGAGACAGCCTATAGGGAGGAAGTCAGAAACCTGGCCGGGTGGTGCCAGAATAACAACCTATCCCTCAACGTAACCAAGACTAAGGAGATGATTGTGGACTACAGGAAAAGGAGGACCGAGCACGCCCCCATTCTCATCGACGGGGCTGTAGTGGAGCAGGTTGAGAGCTTCAAGTTCCTTGGTGTCCACTTCAACAACAAACTATCATGGTCCAAACACACCAAGACAGTTGTGAAGAGGGCACGACAAAGCCTATTCCCCCTCAGGAAACTAAAAAGATTTGGCATGGGTCCTGAGATCCTCAAAAGGTTCTACAGCTGCAACATCGAGAGCATCCTGACTGGTTGCATCAGTGCCTGGTACGGCAATTGCTCAGCTTCTGACCGCAAGGTACTACAGAGGGTAGTGCGTACGGCCCAGTACATCACTGGGGCCAAGCTGCCATCCAGGACCTCTACACCAGGCGGTGTCAGAGAAAGGCCCTAAAAATTGTCAAAGAACCCAGCCACCCCAGTCATAGACTGTTCTCTCTACTACCGCATGGCAAGCGGTACCGGAGTGCCAAGTCTAGGACAAAAAGGCTTCTCAACAGTTTTTACCCCCAAGCCATAAGACTCCTGATCTGGTAATCAAATGGCTACCTGGACTATTTTCATTGTGTGCCCCCCAAACCCATCTTTTTACGCTGCTGCTACGCTCTGCTTATCATATATACATATATCATATATACACTTTAACTATACATTCATGTGCATACTACCTCAATTGGCCCGACCAACCACTGCTCCCGCACATTGGCTAACCGGGCTTTCTGCATTGTGAAAATCTACCAAAAAATAATTAGGCAACAACAAATTCCTCGACTAACCAGTGCACCCACCCGCACATTGACTCTGTACCGGTACCCCCTGTAAATAGCCTCGCTATTGTTATTTTACTGCTGTTCTCTAATTATTTGTTACTTTTATTTTTTACTCATCTATTTTTTACTTAACCCTTATTTTTCTTAAAACTGCATTGCTGGTTAAGGGCTTGTAAGTAAGCATTTCAAGGTCTACTACACCTGTTCTAATCGGCGCATGTGACAAATACAATTTTGATTTGATTTGATTTGAAATTATGGTTTTCATAGTCACCGTGGGTATAACATCACCGATGCAGGAAACAGCAGAGGGAGCACCCCCCTATCCACATCAACGGGACAGTAGTGGAGAAGGTGTAAAGTTTTAAGTTCCTCGGCGTACACATCACGGACAAACTGAAATGGTCCACCCACACAGACAGCGTGGTGAAGAAGGCGCAACAGTGCCTCTTCAACCTCAGGAGGCTGAAGAAATTTGGCTTGTCACTGAAAACACTCACAAACTTTTACAGATAGATGCACAATCGAGAGCATCCTGTCGGGCTGTATCACCACCTGGTATGGCAACTGCTCTGCCCACAACCGTAAGGCTCTCCAGAGGGTAGTGAGGTCTGTACAACGCATCACCGGGGGCAAACTACCTGTCCTCCAGGACACCTACCCCACCCGATGTCACAGGAAGGCCAAAAAGATCATCAAGGACAACAACCACCCGAGCCACTGCCTGTTCACCCCGCTGTCATCCAGAAGGCGAGGTCAGTACATGGGCATCAAAGCTGGGATCGTGAGACTGAAAAACAGCTTCTATCTCAAGGCCATCAGACTGTTAAACAGCCATCACTAACAAACATACTGACTCAATCTCTAGCCACTTTAATAATTAAAAATTGGATGTAATAAATGTATCACTAGTCACTTTAAGCAATGCCACTTTATATAATGTTTACATACCCTACATTACTCATCTCATATGTATATACTGTACTCTATACCATCTACTGCACTTTGTCTATGCCGTTCGGCCATCGCTCATCCATATATTTATATGTACATATTCTTATTCATTCCTTTACATTTGTGTGTAAAAGGTAGTTGTGAAATTGTAAGATATTACTGCATGGTCAGAACTAGAAGCACAAACATTTCACTACACTCGCATTAACATCTGCTAACCATGTGTATGTGACCAATAAAATTTGATTTAATTTGATACTAGAATCTGAAATCAAATGTCAACTGTTTGCTGATGATCTGGTGGTTCCTTGCAAGGAGGGCCAACAGCAGCACATAGATCTTCTGCACAGATTCTGTCATTGTCACGCCCTGATCTGTTTCACCTGTCCTTGTTCTTGTCTCCACCTTCCTCCAGGTGTCACCCATCTTCCCCCTTGTCACCTGTCTATTTATACCTGTGTTTTCTGTCTGTCTGTTGCCAGTTCGTCTTGTTTGTTCAAGCCTACCTGCGTTTTGTCTCAGCTCCTGGTTTTCCCTAGTTTCTCTTTTTCGCATCCTCCTGGTTTTGGACCTTTGCCTGTCCTGACCCTGTACCCGCCCGCATGACCACTACCTGTCTCTGACCCTGAGCCTGCCTGACGTCCTGTACCTTGGCCTCTGCTCTGGATTACCGACCTCTGCCTGACCTGACCCTGAGCCTGCCTGTAGTCCTGTACCTTTGCTCCACCTCTGGATTACCGACCTCTGCCTGACTTGACCTGTCGTTTGCCTGCCCCTGTGGTTACAATTAACATTGTTACTTCACACAGCCTGCACTTGGTTCTTACCTTGATTCCTGATAGTCAGACCTGGGCCCTGACAGTAAATCTCAGTAAGACACAAATAATGGTGTTCCTAAAAAGGTCCAGTTGCCAGGGCCACAAATAAAATTTCCATCTAGACACCGTTGCCCTAGAGCACACAAAAATACTATACTATAGTATTACTATAAATACTATACATTCCTCAGCCTAAACATCAGTGCCACAGGTAACTTCCACAAAGCTGTGAACGATCTGAGAGACAAGCTAAGAAGGGCCTTCTATTCCATCAAAAGGAACATACATTTCGACATCCCCCCCCCCCCCCAAAAAAAAATAATATACTTGAATCAGTTATAGAACCCACTTATGGTTGAGGTCTGTGGTCCGTTCACGAACCAAGAATTCACAAAATGGGACAAAGACAAATTAAGACTGCATGTAAAATTCTACAAAAATATCCTCTGTGTACAACATAAAACACCCAATAATGCATGCAGAGCAGAATTAGGCCGACACCCGCTAATGATCAAAATCCAGAAAAGAGCCGTTAAATTCTAAAAGGAAGCGATTCCCAAACCTTCCATAACAAAGCCTTCACCTACAGAAAAATGAACCTGGAGAAGACTCCCCTAAGCAAGCTGGTCCTGGGGCTCTGTTCACAAACACAAACAGAGCCCCATGACAGCTACACAATTAGACCCAATCAAATCATGAGAAAACAAAAAGATAGTTACTTGACACATTGGAAAGAATTAACAAAAAAACTGAGCAAACTAGAATGCTATTTGGCCCTAAACAGAGAGTACACATGGGCAGAATACCTGACCACTGGGACTGACACAAACTTAAGGAAAGCTTTGACTATGTACAGACTTAGAGAAGACTTGCTATTGAGAAAGGCCGCCAAAGGCAGACCTGACTCTCAAGAGAAGACAGGCTATGTGCACAATGCCCACAAAATGAGGTGGAAACTGAGCTGCACTTATTAACCTCCCGCCAAATGTATGAACATATTAGAGACACATATTTCCCTCAGATTATACAGATTAAACTCCAATATCTATTGGGTGAAATACCACAGTGTGCAATCACAGCAGCAAGATTTATGAAAGAAGAAAAGGGCAACCAGTGTTGAACAAACACCATTGTTAATACAACCTATATTTATGCTTATTTATTTTCCCTTTTGTACTTTAACTATTTGCACATCATTACAACACTGTATATAGACATTTGAAATGTCATTATTCTTTTGGAACTTTTGTGAGTGTAATGTTTACTGTAAATTGTTATTGTTTATTTCACTTTTATTTATTATCTATTTCACTTGCTTTGGCAATGTAAATATATGTTTCCCATGCCAATAAAGCCATTGAATTGAAATTGAACTTAGAAACAGAGAAATAGAAAGAGAGATAAACAAAGAGAAACAGAAAGAGAGAGAGAAATAGAAAGAGAGAGAGAAATAGAAAGAGAGAGAAAAATAGAAAGAGAGAAAAACAAAGAGAAATAGAAAGAGAGAGAGAAATAGAAAGAGAGAGAGAAATAGAAAGAGAGAGAGAAATAGAGAGAAAATACTGAGAGAAAGAGAAAAAGCGAGAGATAGAAACAGAGAGAAAGAGAAAAAGAGAGAGATAGAAACAAAAAGAAAGAGAAAAAGAGAGATAGAAACAGAGAAAGAGAAAACGAGACAGATAGAAACATGAGAGAAAGCGAAAAAGAGAGAAATAGAAACAGAGAGAGAGAAAGAGAGAGATAGAAACAGAGAGAAAGAGAAATAGAGAGAGATAGAAACAGAGAGAAAGAGAAAAGAGAGAGATAGAAACAGAGAGAAAGAGAAAAAGAGAGAGATAGAAACAGAGAGAAAGAGAAAAAGAGAGAGATAGAAACAGAGAGAAAGAGAAAAGAGAGAGATAGAAACAGAGAGAAAGAGAAAAAGAGAGAGATAGAAACAGAGAGAAAGAGAAAAAGAGAGAGATAGAAACAGAGAGAAAGAGAAATAGAGAGAGTAGTAGAAGTAGAACTAAAGAACAACAGATGATTCTGCAGATGGAGTGAGAATTAAATGCAAAGGTAAAGGTAGAGAGAGTTTCGTCCCTCACTTGTACTGTCATAGAGGTAAACCTTAACCTAACCTTGCTCCATCAGACCCATAGGTATCCCTTTGTCTCCTGAACAATGGTAATCATTCCCTAATCAGTCTATTCTGAATGTCAAACGGGGGGGGGGGGGGGGGGGGCATGAAGGTAGAGATGGCTGACATACCCAATCACTTCCATCAAGCAGAGAGCACATCACTAATATGACATTTGAACTTTCTGCGTAAGGGAATAACTGTATGATGCCAAGACAGGAGGAATATGTCATTGACAGGTAAATAAGACTTCAGAGACAGTTGCCTTTTAGTAATTACATCATTTCCCTTAATAACTGAATTGATATGATTCTTGAGTGAATTATTGAAGAGTGAATTTCTACTTACTGGGAGATACATAATCAAAAAGCAGGAGGTTGTGGTGTGTGGTGGTATGTGTGCTAGTGTGCATGTGTGTGTTTGTGAATTTGTGGACCTATCTTCTGAGTGTACTGTATGTACAATGAGAAAGAAATATATGGGACACCTCTACCCCTGTAATCTCTATCTTATTGGCCATCCTCTGGTTGCCATTATACTGAAATCAGCTTACCTTCTCTCTGACTTGACCACAACAAAAGGCCTGGTACTGCAGTGATGCAGGGATTCTGTTAGCACAGAACCAGATGTGGAACCATCGGACCCACTCTTTGTCTCCCTGTTCCTCTGCCACACCGCAGCCTCAATTAGCCCCCCAAAGGGCTCCATCTCAGGGAACAGAACACAAATGAAGGCCCTGGATCAATCAGTGCCTCTACCAAAACAGGCCGTATTCAAGAGAGAATTGTTTTGGCTGAATGTAAATCACTAATGTATTCACTGAGGTATTCAATGGGGCTCAAGCCTTAAGCAGATGCTCAACATCGAGAGCATTACTTCCACAATGAGAACACTGATGATGGCTGACAAGTGCTGTATTTAGTGTGCAGGTGGTATTATAGTTATTATAGTGTGCCATCCGAAATCTGAATGAGATCCTTATTTTCCAGTGGCGGTCACAGCAAAAGTTTAGCAGATGTTCCGAAGAACACCTCACACCTCTCCTCGATCCTGACTCCACAGACAGACACTGAAGGCCAAACCCAATACAAAATCCCACCAGGACATTATCATCTTCTCTGTCTGATCTTTCAAACCTTCCAGGCAGTATTCTTCCATGGATTTTTCTGTCATTGAAATCCTTGGGCAGGCCGCCAAAGTGTTTTTTTCAGGTCGCCTCAAACAGTGTAAAAACAAGAACCCTGTTTAAAATGATTTTCAATTGATGGCAGGAAACTGCCCCAGCAATGTACTGGGCCGTACACACTACCCTCTGTCGGATGCCAAGCAGTTGCCATACCAAGCGGTGATGCAGTTAGTGAATATGTCTCAATGGTGCAGCTGTAGAACTTGTTGAGGATCTGAGGGCCCATGACAAGTCTTTTCAGCCTCCTGAGGCGGAAGAGGTGTTGTCATGCCTAATTCACGACTGTTTTGGTGTGTAGACCATGATAGTTCCTTAGTGATGTAGACATCAAGGAACTTGAAGCTCTCGACCCACTCCACTACAGCCCCGTCTATGTGATTGGAGGCGTGCTTGGCCCTCCATTTCTTGTAGTCCACGGTCAGCTCCTTTGTCTTCCTGATGGTGAGGGAGAGGTTGTTGCCCTGGCACCACACTGCCAGGTAACTGACCTCATCCCTATAGGCTGGTTCCCCGACATCAGTGATCAGGCCAACCACCATTGTGTCAGCAGCAAACTTAATGACGGTGTTGGAGTTGTGCATGGCCACGCAGTCGTGGGTGAACAGGGAGTACAGGAGGGGACTAAGCACACACTCCTGAAGGCCTCCGTGTTGAGGGTCAACGTGTCGGATGTGTTGTTGCCTACCCTCACCACCTGGGGGTGTTCCGTCAGGAAGTCCAGGATCCAGTTGCAGAGGGAGGCGTTCAGTCCCAGGGTCCTTAGCTAAGTGATGAACTTAGAGGGCACTATGGTGTTGAACGCTGAGCTATAGTCAATGAACAGCATTCTCACGTAAGTGTTTCTCTTGTCCAAGTGGGAGAGGGCCGTGTGGAATAGAAATGGCATATTCCATGGATCTGTTGTGGCGGTATGCGAATTGGAGTGGGTCCAGAGTGTCTGGGATAATGGTGTTGATGTGAGCCATGACCAGCCATTCAAAGAATTTCATGGCTACAGATGTGAGTACTACAGTGAGATAGTACAGGTTACCTTGGCGTTCTTGGGCACAGGGACTATGGTGGTCTGCTTAAAACATGTAGATATTACACAGTGTGAATGTTAATATGTTTAAAGGTCTTTCTCGCATCGGCTACGGAGAGCGAGATCACTCAGTCGTTCGGAACAGCTGATGGTCTTATGCATGGTTCAGTGTTGCTTGCCTCGAAGCGAGCATATTAGGAATTCTAGGCTCGTATCACTGGGAAGCTCGCGGCCGGTTTCCCTTTATAATCCGGGATAGTTTGCAAGCCCTGCCATATCCGACGAGCATTAGAGCCGGCGTAGTAAGATTCAATCTTAGTCCTGTATTGACATTTTTGACTGCTTATGGCTCGTTTGAGGTTGAAAGATCCGGATTAGTGTCCCATTACTTGAAAGTGGCAGCTCTAGCCTTTAGCTCAGTGCGGATGTTGTCTGTAATCATTAGCTTTTGATTGGGATATGCATGTACGGTCACTGTGGGGACGACGTCGTCAATGCACTTATTAATGAAGCAAGTGACTGAATGAATTCCAGAACATATTCCAGTCTGTGCTTGTGAAACAGTCCTGTAGCTTAACATCCGCTTCATCAGACCACTTCCTGATTGAGTTTTTGCTTGTAAGCAGGAATCAGGAGGATAGAGTTATGGTCAGCTAAGATCATCTAGAGAGTCAGGGAGAGTTAACAATTCCAAAAACAATTAATACTGAATAGCAGAATACATTTTATTATTATGTTTGAGCGAAAGAACACATCATTAGCCATGGCAAATGCATAGAATTGCAGGAAATTTGCTTTAAACTGCAACATTTTCTCTCAGCTCCATTGTAGAATATGTAGAATGATCACAGGAAATTTGCCTTAAAACTGAAAAAATGTCTCTCAACCCGAAAATTGGCTTTAAAATGTCAAGATGAGGGTCTCCCAAAAAAAAAAAAAATATTCAGCCACGCCGATGGGCCGACCGCACCCTCTTTCACACCCATTGCCACACCCCCCTGCCACGCCCACCACCTAAGCCCCTTTTTGATCCAGAAAAAACCCTGTCTTCATGGAAGCTTCTGGAACATCAGGTTGGCTAAAACAACGACCTACCAGTCCCTGTTGTTACTGTAAATCCTGACTGTGTTCTCATCCCAAGAGACAAAGGCATTGCTGTCTAAGTAAAGCTAAACAGGCCACGTTTTGACAGACTGACAAAAGCTTCAAGACATTACAACAAGCCTTGATTGAATGCAACCTTATTAGGAACAATAGTGGCAACACAATGTGATATGGCTTTGTTTCATCTTAACGTAATGATAACAACTTCATTAGTAGTGATACAGTAAATGCGTGTCTCTGGGGGGAACAGACAACAGAGACATGAGCCATACATCACAGACTCCTCATGACTACCGGGAAAGGTGTTCAGTGAGTCACAGACCAGACCAAGTAGAGTCTCTCTCTTTCAACTGTAACTAAACAGGATGAACGTGGAGAACGGGAGTCGGACAAAAACATTTTATTTTTATTTTAAACTTTCCTTAAGCTCTTCAACCATGTTTGAAGTCAGAGACAGTGGTACTCTCCATCAGGTGTTTTAAACAGGCGTTCAAACAGGCATTCAAACTGGCGTTTAAACAGGCATTCAAACTGGCGTTTAAACAGGCATTCAAACTGGCGTTTAAACAGGCATTCAAACTGGCGTTTAAACAGGCATTCAAACTGCCGTTTAAACAGGCATTCAAACTGGTGTTCAAACAGGCATTCAAACTGGCGTTCAAACAGGCATTCAAACTGGCGTTTAAACAGGCGTTCAACCAGGTGTTCAAACTGGTGTTCAAACCGGTTTTCAAACCGATGCTAAAACCAATGGGTTCATCAGGTGTACAATCACCTTTTCCCTCCTGAAAAAATGTCAGGGTTGCTACTGTCACTGTCTTTCACCCTCTGGAGCCAGTAATGAATGAGAGCAGGGAGTCTGGTTGACATCTCATTTACAATGAGACAAAATCAGATGAAACATCTGCTCATGAAAACCGATTGTACGGTTTACTTGAGGAACCATTTCCATATCTCTAAGAGAAGTGCTAGATCAAGAACCTCTCAATTCAGCGAATGGTAATGAGTTTTCCTATTCAGACTTCAGATTGAGTGATTTGAAACAGTGCTGGTTTTAGGACATCTACTTGTTGAGATTCATTTTCAGCCATCATGATTTGATTCTGTCACCAGGAGCCCGTATCTCTTTATTCCAGGCTGTTTCCTGTTCTGAAGCACACATACGCATGCCAAACGCATGCACGCACACACGCACGCACGCACGCACACACGCACGCACGCACGCACGCACGCACGCACGCACGCACGCACGCACGCACGCACACACACACACACACACACACACACACACACACACACACACACACACACACACACACACACACACACTCTTGATAACTTATTGTTTCATTCACTCTGCAGCTCAAGGAGCCTGTGTGTTTTCTTCCCCACCAGTGTGTGACGTAAAGCATGGCCACCACATCTCCTGCCTGTGCCTGTGTCTGGCACGGTGTGGGGCTGAAGGAGTGTGTTTCCCTGGTGGGAGCTCAGATCTCAGGCCTGGGTCCTGCTCATCAGGACCGCCAGTGGCTCTGTATCTCCCATCGATCACTGGGGCAAGCATAATGAGCTGCTTGCGCTCCAGCCCACATAGACACAATTAAGGAAAGCTTAGCATACCTCCCCTCGGTCCAGCTTCTGATTGAGTAAACAACCAAAAGGCTGCGGATAAAGGGGGAATAAAGAAGAGTGTGTGTGTGTGTTTGTTTGTGTGTGTGTGAGACGGAGAGGGAAGAGGAGGGTTTCTGTTTTATATATTCACATCATAAATCAATGCTAATGATGTTGCAGGTCCCTCCAGAGGATGGAGGGAAGGGCATTGTAAAACCTAGACAACAAATAAATACATTTTAATACAGCAAAATACTGTTCTAAAGAATATCAAACCCTGGCCTCCAACCCCTCTCCTTAGCTCTACAACTTTCCCTTACAGTGGTAGAACATGCGCCTCCATAGGTTTGGGCTCCTCAGTCACCTCTTCACATACAAAGCCTGACTGATGTCCTCCTTGAATGTGAGAGACCACCAACAATGACAAACAAATTCTATAATGGTGTTGATCGGAAGAGAGAAAGACAGGAAGAGAAGTATGAGACCACATGCTGTGAAACGAGATCCAGAAAGAGATGGAAACCCCAGCATGGGGTCACAGCAAACCCAACATGTTTGTGTCTGTGGGTGTGTACGTACATATACTGTTCGTTCGGAAAGTATTCAGCCCCTTCCCTTTATCCAAATTTTGTTACGTTACAGCCTTATTCTAAAATTGATTTAATACAACACTTTCCTCAACAATCTACACACATTTCCCCATAACGACAAAGCGAAAACAAGTTTTAGAAATCTTAGCAAATGTATTAAAAAAACAAAACAGAAATACCTTATTTACATAAGTATTCAGACCCTTTGCTATGAGACTCTACATTTTGCTCAGGTGCATCCTGTTTCCATTTATCATCCTTGACATGTTTGTACAACTTGATTGGAGTGGTAAATTACCGGATGGTCACTCTGACAGATTTCCAGAGTTCCTCTGTGGAGATGGGAGAACCTTCCAGGAGGACAACCATCTCTGCAGCACTCCACCAATCAGGCCTTTATGGTAGAGTGGCCAGACGGAAGCCACTCAGTAAAAGGCACCTGACAGCCCGCTTGGAGTTTGCAAAAAGGCACCTAAAGGACTCTCAGACCATGAGAATCAAGGTTCTTTGATCTGATGAATCCAAGATCGAGCTTTTTGGCCTGAATGCCAAACGTCATGTCTGGTGGAAACCTGGCACCATCCATGGTGGCAGCATCATGCTGTCAAGATGTTTTTCAGTGGCAGGGACTAGGAAACTAGTCCGGATCGAGGGATAGATAAAGGGGGCAAAGCAAAGAGAGATCCTTGAGGAAAACCTGCTCCCGAGCCCTCAGGATCTCAGACTGGAGCGAAGGTTTAACTTCCAACAGGACAACGACCCTAAGCACACAGCCAAGGCAACGCAGGAATGACTTCTGGACAAGTCTCTGAATGTCCTTTTGTGGCCCAGCCAGAGCCCGGACTTGAACCCGATCGAACATCTCTGGAGAGACCTGAAAATAGCTGTGCCGCAACGCTCCCCATCCAACCTGACAGAGCTTGAGAGGATCTGCAGAGAAGAATGGGAGGACCTCCCCAAATACAGGTGTGTCAAGCTTGTAGCGTCATGCACAAGAAGACTTGAGGCTGTAATCGCTGCCTAAGGTACTTCAGCAAAGTACTGAGTAAAGTGTTTGAATACTTATGTAAACGTGATATTTCATTTTTTGTAAATTTTTTGTTGTTGCAAAAATGTTATTAAAAAAACTATTTTTGCTTTGTTTTTACAGGGCGTGTGTAGATTGATGAAGGAAGAATACAATTTAATCAATTTTAGAATAAGGCTGTAACGTAACAAAATGTGGAAAAAGTCAAGGGGTCTGAATACTTTCTGAATGCACAAGTGTCACGGGACTCTGAAGGTAACCGATACAGGTTTAAAAAGACGAAAGAAAGTATGAAGGTAGTTTTGTGCCTTTACCCCCAAAATGGTGTTAAATATGTATAAAAACTAAAATATTTCCTCAGCGTTCTTCTGTCTCCTAGATGGAGGAAAGACACTTCAACACCTTGTTTCTTATCATTTATGTGTTGACTGTCCTTTTTGCACTTTATGTATGTGTTATTCAACGTGTTTCTATGGGCAATAGTAGTAAAGGCCAAAGTCAATTTTTTATTTTTATTTTTTTAAACATTTATTTATGGGATGCCTAAAAGGGTTGTAAAATTCCAAATCAAATAGCTATATGATCCATAGTATGACCATCTTAAAACAATGCTATATGTCAGGTAAGAATGAGAGCGCACACAGACGCCCTTCAGCCCAGATGTTTTTTTATGGAACTGATGTTGTTGGTCTGTGATAATGACTCATATTGTGTGAATCAGTGTACTGTAACTAATTTAATCATTACTCTCCCAGCAAATAATGGGGGAACATAGCAGTCGTAGATTCTGACACTTCTAACAAGAGAAGAAAGCATGGACCGTGGCAGGAATTCATTTTATTATTTACATTATATGAGCAGCCCCATGCCACGTTATATACCTTGTTTGCAGGAACTTGCCTTAATATCAATAGATACCTAAATAACAGTACATTTTAATAATTTAGCAGACACTCTTATCCAGAGCAACTTACATGAGCAATTAGTGTTAAGTGCCTTGCTCAAGGGCACATCAATAGAATGTTCACCTAGTCGGCACGGAGGATTCGAACCAGTGAACTTTTGGTTACGGGCCCAACACTCTTTACCGCTAGGCTACCTGCCGACCCATGATCTTTCTTAATTAACATGATTTTTATCCTAGAATCCTCCTAGCATCTTAGCAACTGTTTTTGCTATCAATGGGCTGAGGCTTCTCCCTGCTCTGCTGTTCCCTGCCTGGCCGGCCATCTTGTCATGGTCAACCAGTCAAGTGCGAATTCCGCCTCAAAGGCTGCCATAAGTCTCATTAGCATTTGTGTCACCCCGGCGATGCCGGAACACTAGGGGGAGGCAGAGGGGTCCTGACCTTATCAGAAGCTTAGTTGTACTGGGTGCATTCAGAATACCGCGGCAGAGACCGAGGTGAACCGAAGGTGTGCATGTGCATGTGTGAAGTGGTTGCATGGGAACAGGACTCATGACGACATGTTTCATTGGGTAATTCTCAGGTAAGACACTTCATTCTGAGTGAGGCAAGGTTAAACATGGCCATTTCCAAAGAGCCACTTAAAGTACACAGTAATTTTAACCCGAGTTAGCTTTGAGTTTTTGAAAGGTGCTATACGAGTCCAAATAGTTGTGTTTGTCTGTTCTCACTGGACGGTGGTCCACTGGTAAACATTTTTTTTTTCCTGTGACAGGATGTTTTACCTTTGTTTTTCACTTGGTTCCTGAAAAAAAGAATGTCAAGCAGTTGGAATGGATGTTGTGGAGTAGCTGTTAAGCCCAGACGGTTGTGAGGGTTGAACTTGATAACCTTA
Organism: Salvelinus alpinus; assembly: GCF_045679555.1. Taxonomy (NCBI): domain Eukaryota; kingdom Metazoa; phylum Chordata; class Actinopteri; order Salmoniformes; family Salmonidae; genus Salvelinus; species Salvelinus alpinus. The sequence continues at coordinate 35,109,058 of NC_092102.1, read as the reverse complement.
GACCCACCTGTTCTTTTACACAATAATGACCATGCTTACACACTTTCATTGACCTGTCAGATTCACATAATTAGAAGGCACAGCAGGCCTGCTGGAGGGGCTACTGTAATTGGAGGGAGATGTGGGGACATGGCGTCCACGTCTGGCGTGTGTGGGAAGAGAGGTTCGCCTGGCAGCAGCCGCTCACACTGTTTTCCATTATCCACCTCTCTCTGATGCTGTGGGGAGAAGAAGAACAGACCAATATATATTTCTGAGGATGAAGATGATATAGAGGTTAGGCGTAGGGTTGATGTCAAAGCATTCGATCCATGTCAGCTATGTGTTTTTGGGGTCAAGCAGAAAACCTGCCTGTTTTCGTGTTATGTTGTTATGTGAGCTGTTTGTCAGGTGGAGTGTTTCTGTCACTCAGCAGCTTGGCAAATTACTTCCTGTTGTGTCATGGACACTGGACACCACTGGAGGAGAAGGAAGCACTCAAGAGCTTTTACTGTGTTTCATCTACTATCTACTAACTGTTACGCGGAGCGGAACAGGTGAACCCAAGAGCAGATGCAGACGAGGAAACTGGGATGAGGTAACCAAGGTATTTATTGAAACACAGGGGGAAGATAGAGTGCAGGGCAGGGGAAGCTTGGGCAGGTTGCAGGAAACCAGGTGCGGAGGCTGAGGCTGGTGACAGGTGTTGGGGACAGGGTAAGCAGGTCCGGAGGAGAATCTAAGGGAGCAGTAGAGTGGGGGATCCAGGACAGAGTAGCAGGACTGACGAGATGTGGGACCGGAGACAGGGACCAGAGTCAGAGCTGGCAGAACTGAGCAGAGAGGAAAACAGCATCAGGCAAGGGAAAACAGGCATAACAGGATCTAAACAGAGCCAAACAGCTAGAAACGTAGACTGACTGAGCAGAGATTATGATCTGGCAGCGTGGAAGTGGCAGGGCTGAGTATTTGTAGAGGTTGCATTATGGAACAGGTTGCAGCTGGTGGGGATCTGCTCTGACTACAGCACACCCGTCTCCGCCCACACAATCACACACACACAGAGAGAGAGGCAGGTCAAGGAGACACAGGATGAGTAGTAGAGGGCATGGCAGGATGTAACAGGATGTAACACTAATGAGTGTTTGATACACGCATGACCAATGTTAAGGGGTATTGAACCATGCACTAAATGCACTCCATAAACATTAGATATCAACTTATTTTAAGCAGCTCTACTGAACACAAACCACCTGCTATGCTAACCACCTAAATGTTTTGAGCTACTGAAAACATATTTAGTCACTTTAGGTTCCAGTCATTGACCAGGAGACCCAGTTATTCATAGCTACGACACTTAAATTCCAACACGTTTTTATAATACAGTGTGAAGCCCATTCACACACAGAACACAGCAAAGCGGAAACAAAAAAGTGGAAATTAACTGCCATGATTTTGGTGAGGACTCCCTGTCCTACAGCTTGATGAGAATAATGATGACGATTTCTGTTCCTTACATGTGTTTGCTAGTGATAGTGTATTTTTGCTCAGTCTGTCTTTGATATGATTGAGTGTGTGTGTGCTTGATGAAACATGTAAACAGTGTATTTTGATATTGAACAAAACGTTGTCTATTCTTCATAAGCGTGAGAATTGTGTTTATTTACCAGAATGGTAATAATGTTGCAAGGCACGCTTGTATGTCTCTTCAACGCTGTTGCCCTCTGTTGGGCATAGCTGATAATAGATGCCTCTCAAGTGAGTCTTATACATACAAATTTTCCACCATCAGATTCAGTCTCATATGCTTTCTCTGTGTTATACATTGAAATATGACAATGGATGAAGGGCAGAAACATAAGTTGCTGTGTTGATGGGATAACAGCTATATGAATCTGAGATGTCTGTGTCCAGCTTGACCAGCAACTCATATTCATGGCCATACTGCCCCCTGGTGTTCAGAAAGAAATAACATTCACATTACAGTAACAAACTGTCCTAAACAGATTTTGCAGTATTGATTAAATAGAGTTTACTACCAAGTAATTACTGTTGATGATCATCTGTGTGTGGGATTTTTAAAATGTATTTTATTTCACCTTTATTTAACCAGGTAGGCCAGTTGAAAACAAGTTCTCATTTACAACTGCGACCTGGCCAAGATAAAGCAAAGCAGTGCGACATAAACAACAACACAGAGTTACACGTAAACAAACGTACAGTCAATAACACAATAGAAAAATCTAAGTACAGTGTGTACAAATGTAGAAGAGTAGGGAGGTAAGGCAATAAATAGGCCATGGAGGCGAAATAATTACAATTTAGCATTAACACTGGAGTGAAAGATGTGCAGATGATGATGTGCAAGTAGAGATACTGGGGTGCAAAAGAGCAAGAGGATAAGTAACAATATGGGGATGAGGTAGTTGGGTGTGCTATTTACAGATTGGCTGTGTACAGGTACAGTGACCGGTAAGTTTCTCTGACAGCTGATGCTTAAGGTTAGAGGGAGATATAAGACTCCAGCTTCAGTGATTTTTGCAATTCGTTCCAGTCATTGGCAGCAGAGAACTGGAAGGAAAGGTTGCCAAATGAAGTGTTGGCTTTGAGGTTGACCAGTAAAATATACCTGCTGGAGCGCGTGCTATGGGTGGGTGTTGCTGTGGTGACCAGTGAGCTGAGATAAGGCGGGGCTTTACCTAGCATAGACTTATAGATGACCTGGAGCCAGTGGGTTTGGCGACGAATATGTAGTGAGGGCCAGCCAATGATGGGGCTTTGGTACTATATGGGGCTTTGGTGACAAAACGGATGGCACTGTGATAGACTACATCCAATTTGTTGAGTAGAGTGTTGGAGGCTATTTTGTAAATGACATCGCCGAAGTCAAGGATCGGTAGGATAGTCAGTTTTACGAGGGTATGTTTAGCAGCATGAGTGAAGGCGTTTTTGTTGCAAAATAGGAAGCCGATTCTAGATTTAATTTTGGATTGGAGATGCTTAATGTGAGTCTGGAAGGAGAGTTTACAGTCTAACCAGACACATAGGTATTTGTAGTTGTCCACATATTCCAAGTCAGAACCTTCCAGAGTAATGATGCTTGTCGGGCGGGAGGGTGTGGGCAGCAATCAGTTGAAAAGCATGCACTTAGTTTTACTAGCATTTAAGAGCAGTTGGAGGCCTCGTAAGGAGTGTTGCATGACATTGAAGCTCGTTTGGAGGTTTGTTAACACAGTGTCCAAAGAAGGGCCAGAAGTATACAGAATGGTGTCGTCTGCGTAGAGGTGGATCAGAGAATCACCAGCAGCAAGAGCAACATCATTGGTATATACAGAGAAAAGAGTCGGCCCAAGAATGGAACCCTGTGGCACCCCCATAGAGACTGCCAGGATGATATAGGTCTATAACAGTTTGGGTCTAGAGTGTCTCCCCGTTTGAAGAGGGGGATGACCGCGGCAGCTTTCCAATCTTTGAGGATCTCAGACGATACGAAAGAGAGGTTGAATAGGCTAGTAATAGGGGTTGCAACAATTTCGGCGGATAATTTTAGAAAGAGAGGGTCCAGATTGTCTAGCCTAGCTGATTTGTAGGGATCCAGATTTTGCAGCTCTTTCAGAACATCAGCTGTCTGAATTTGGGTGAAGGAGAAGCGGGGGGGGGGGGGGGGGCTTGGGCAAGTTGCTGCAGGGGGTGCTGAGATGTTTGCTGGGGTAGGGGTAGCCAGTGTGTGTGTGTGTGTGTGTGTGTGTGTGTGTGTGTGTGTGTGTGTGTGTGTGTGTGTGTGTGTGTGTGTGTGTGTGTGTGTGTGTGTGTGTGTGTGTGTGTGTGTGTGTGTGTGTGTGTGTGTGTGTGTGCGCAAATGCAAGGTGTGTGTGTGTGGGTAGCCTACATACCTGTGTACTGTAATTGTAACTGTAAACAATATTTAATTTTTAAACTAATTTTTTTTGGTCTGTTGGTCCACCTCCCCTGCCCACTCAGACGGTATAATGCAGTAAAAACCAACTCCAACCAGAAACTAAGGGGAGGAGGAACTCAAGACGCTCTGAACACAGAGACATTTGGAATAGATCGGCCATTACCATAGTTACTAAGACGGATGGCCTATAAGACAGGACCTTTGGACTTTATTTAAATTAAACTGTTTGAGAGGAAATGTAGTCAGGAGATCCATATACAATTGGGAGTGAAGAGTGTGAAGACTTTGGCTAGGTGCTATGTCAATAGAGAGGGGTTAGATAAATGATAAGCCAAACTCTGTCTTATGTAATGTCTCCCCAAAATGACTGTTATAACTTGTTATAGCAAGGCTCAGTTCTCTGGTTGGTTCTGCTTTTGTGGGGCACTGCTTATGTGTGTGGTTTCTCTCAGGTTTTCCTAGGGCCTATCAACTCTCTGTCCTCTCCTCTCCAGGTTTGATGGTAAATTTAGATACAGTGTGTGTCATGTCACTGAGCTGGACTGTATCGAGAAAATGTCAAGATCAATCTTTCCCCTTAACCAATCAGTGTTTTTATTATGATTGATGTGTACATTGTCATACTGTCACAGTAGGACTATTGCCACCAGGTTACAAATTAGAATAGGCATGACCAGGAAACAGGTACAAGCTGTACATCAATAAAATCGAGTTCCTCTGTAATAATCAAGTTGAATAAAAAGTTTATATTAGATTATGAATACAATCATTACAAATCCTGCACAAAATTCTAAAGAATGTATTTGTTTCAATTAACAAGATAGCTCGAGTAGCCTATATAAATTATTGAAGCGTGTTTAGACTATATTCAATTGAGGATATTTTGCAGGGAGCTCCCCTAAACGAACCAAATGGTTTGGTCCGCCCGTGCCCTCTGCTGCTGTACGTCCTATTATTCCGACGTCAGCATGGGAGAGCGCAGAGAGGAGGGGTGGCGTTGCGTTGTGGTTGGACGTGTGTTGACTGTAGCAGTTTTTTTCATCTTCCATGTAAGTGTCAATTTACTGCTAAAGTTATCATCTCTAAACGTAATGTAAATGTGTATAGTGTGACAGTTATTGAATCTGTTATGGTGCAATACTACGGCTATTTTAGACGTAACAGTTGTTTCTTTTGCAAAACCATGTTTCATAAGTCTTGGTTTATAATGACACAATCAAACAGGACTTCAAGCGCTGTCAACCTGTGTCTGTTTCAGTGATGCAGATTGTCCCTCACTATTCTAGCTCGCTACGTTATAAACTTATATTGTATCAATACAATCCATTCGTAGGCTATCATTCAGCCACATGTTGATGTTGTACATTTGTTACACTTCTAATACTGTAACGTTTCACTGTCATGTCAACGAAGCAAGTTGCTTGTTTACCATATATCATGAAGGAACCCTAGATTTTTATCTCCATCTGTGCTATGTTACAGACATTTGTTTGGCCAATAGTGTAACTTATACACTGTAATATCTGCTTTAATGTGTTAGTAGCTTAACATATTAAAAACACTGCAAGCATCTTTTATTTCTGTGATAATTTGCTGTTTTGCTGGTTTGTCTCAAACGCATTAAGAAATAAATAAATAAAATACATTCCACAAATTAACTTTTAACAAGGCATACCTGTTAATTTAAATGCCTCAAAATAGCCCCCCTTTGCCTTGATGACAGCTTTGCACACTCTTGACATTCTCTCAACCAGCTTCATGAGGTAGTCACCTGGAATGTGTTTCAATTAACAGGTGTACCTTGTTAAAAGTTAATTTGTGGAATCTTTTTCCTTCTTAATGTTTGAGCCAATCAGTTGTGTTGTGACAAGGTAGGGGTGTATACAAAAGATAGCCCTATTTGGTAAAAGACTAAGTCCATATTATTGCAAGAACAGCTGAAATAAGCAAAGAGAAACGACAGTCTATCATCACTTTAAGACATGAAAGTCCGTCAATCCGGGAAAATTTCAAGAATTTTGAAAGTTTCTTCAAGTGCAGTCCCAAAAACCATCAAGCGCTATGATGAAACTGGCTATCATGAGTACCGCCACAGGAAAGGAAGACCCAGAGTTACCTGTGCTGCAGAGGATAAGTTCATTAGAGTTACCAGCCTCAGAAATCTGCAATTAACTGCACCTCAGATTGCAGCCCAAATAAATGCTTCTCAGAGAGTGCGCTTAGTAGGACTGTCATTTGTTTTCAACTGGACAATCACCCAAAACACACCTCCGGGCTGTGTAAGGGCTATTTGACCAAGAAGGAGAATGATTGCTGCATCAGATGACCTGGTCTCCACAATCACCTGACCTCAACCCAATTGAGAGGGTTTGGAAATCTGTCCTTTGGTCTAATGAGTCCGCAGAGTGAAGAAAAAGCAGCCAACAAGTGCTCAGCATATGTGGAAACTCCTTCAAGACTGTTGGAAAATAATTCCAGGTGAAGCTGGTTGAGAGAATCCCAAGAGTGTGCAACACTGTCATCAAGGCAAAGGGTGGCTACTTTGAAGAATCTCAAATATAAAATATATTTTGATTTGTTTAACACTTTTTGGAATACTACATGATTTCAAATGTGTTATTTCATAGTTTTGATGTCTTCACTATTATTCTACAATGTAGAAAATAGTGCAAATAAAGAAAAACCCTTGAATGAGTAGGTGTGTCCAAACTTTTGACTGGTACTGTATATAGAACAACAAAGCTGTAAAACATTATCCTAAATATAAACCATCAACTTAGTGAATACGATTGATGTTTAGAATGAGGGTTTCAGCATGAAATATATTTTGTATTTATTTTACTATATCAGTACTTATTTCTTTTCAATGTTTTGGCATCAAACTGGTGGCAGTTGTGAAAAATGTCAATAGTTGGAAGAGTTGCAGAGTTAGTTGAAAATAATGCCTTGTGTGTCCAAACTTTTGACTGGTACTGTGTGTGTATATATATATATACTGTATATGTATATGTGTGTGTGATGGGATGTATAGACATTATGGACAGTATGTGGATAGAATATGTAGTATATCTGAAGAATACGTGGATAGAATAGTATATGTACAGCAATAGTTGAATAGGATGGCCTTGACTAGAATACAGTATATACATATGAAATGGGTAAAACAGTATTAAAGTGACCAGTTGTCCATGTGTATGTATACAGGGCAGCAGCCTCTAAGGTGTAGGGTTGAGTAACCGGGTGGTAGCCGGCTAGTGACGGTGACTAAGTTCAGGGCAGCTTACAGGGTGGAGACCGGCTAGTGATGGCTATCTAACTGTCTGATGGCCTTGAGATAGAAGCTGTTTTTCAGTCTCTGGGTCCCAGCTTTGATACACCTACATTGACCTCGCCTTCTGCATGATAGCGGGGTGAACAGGCCATGGCTCAGGTGGCTGAAGTCCTTGATGATCTTCTTGGCCTTCCTGTGACATTGTGTGCTGTAGATGTCCTGGAGGGCAGACAGTGTGCCCACAGTGATGCGTTGGGCAGACCGCACCATCTCTGGAGAGCCCTGCGGTTGCACACGGTGCAGTTGCCATACCAGGCGGTGATACAGCCCGACAGGATGCTCTCAATGATGCATCATCCTTCATAGTATATCTGTGGTTATGTGCATGCCATGGATGGCCCAGAGAGCTACAACCCATGACACCTACCAATTGTTGTCTACCATAGAGTGTATTTTTGTCTTTTAAATAGCTAATGTAATTTTTTCGTTGGACACAACCATGAAACAAGTGGGTGGCATCACTAGCCTGTTTCTTAGAGCACAAGAGAGAGAGAGAGAGAGACAGCTTGCCTCTCACCACCTGGCTCCCCTCCGCTCTGCTCTGTTCACGTTGTGCCTGCCTGGTCTGGAGCTGCTGTGATTGTGAGCAGGCTGTGAAGCTGCTCTCTCTCTGTTTCTGTGATGCTCTGCCTGCTGTGTGGTTGCCCGCGTTAGACTGAGGACCCATGATCTGATCTGACCATGGACTCTGCCTGTTTATGTGAGTGTGAAACGCCTTCAGAGTGTTGTATTTATTTACTCAGACTGTCACCTGGCCAAATGAATGGAGCATTTGTAAACAGAGCCTGCCTCCCACACAACATAAGCGCTTGTGTTGTTTAGATACAGGATAAGAATGTTAACATTGGCATTAATGTATTATGGTATTATTAGACACTGGTAAGTAACTGTGATAGAGGAAGTTATTGTTTGAGTACATACAGGTAGACAGATTGCTGTTGGACTCAAAGCAAATCAAATTTTATTGTTCACATACACATATTTAGCAGATGTTATTGCGGGTGCAGTGAAATGCTTGTAAAGAGAACAACGTTCAGTGTTTTGATAGCGATGAATGGATGGGGGAAGAGAAGAGACTGTTTTGACTGGGTTGTTATGAATGGTGGGCAGAGGTAGTGTTGTTGTTTGAGGTGTCACTGTGGAACTCTTGGCTTTGGCTTGTGGTTTCTGGATGCTTATGTGGTTTCATATCTTTAGTTCAGGTAATGAAGGCTGACTGAATTAGATTTATTGTGTGACCATTCTTTTTCTCTTTCAGTTCGAAATATGACCACTAATGTGACAGGATCGTGACAAACAATATGGCGGTATAGATCGTTTTCTAACTAACGTAGGCCTACTACTTTATTTTTTTTAAAAGGTAACTTTTTTCCACATATTCTTAATTGATCACTACAATTCACTTGGGTCCAGTTGAATTTCCATGGGCTTGCGTCATTCCCAGAGTGATTTTTCTGTCTTCCCTAGCCAAAGGCCCTGGCCTGGAGCAGCAGTGTCTGGTTGAGCTGGAGAGGAAGTGGCCACTGGTCTCTGAGAGGAAACAGATTCATCTGGTTGGAACAGAACATAACTATGTTTCTCTGTCACACCTTCCCACAGTGCTGTGTTGCGCTGTCTGAAAAGGCCACAGAGCAGCTTGGCACCTCTAATTTTAGTCCCGTCAAGGCTGTGAAGGCTGCCGGCAAACCAGCCATGCTTATGCTCGGTTCGTTTGGTCTATGGTAGATTGGACTAAAGTGGAAGTAGCCTATATATATATATATATATATATATATATATATATATATATATATACAGTTGAAGTCGGAAGTTTACATACACTTAGGTTGGAGTCATTAAAACTAGTTTTTCAACCACTCCACAAATGTCTTGTTAACAAACTATAGTTTTGGCAAGTCGGTTAGGACATCTACTTTGTGCATGACACAAGTAATTTTTCCAACAATTGTTTACAGACAGATTATTTCACTTATAATTCACTGTATCACAATTCCAGTGGGTCAGAAGTTTACATACATTAAGTTGACTGTGCCTTTAAACAGCTTGGAAAATTCCCAAAAATGATGTCATGGCTTTAGAAGCTTCTGACAGGCAAATTGACATAATTTGAGTCAATTGGAGGTGTACCTGTGGATGTATTTCAAGGCCTACCTTCAAACTCAGTGCCTCTTTGCTTGACATCATGGGAAAATCAAAAGAAATCAGCCAAGAACACAGAAAAAAAATTGTAGACCTCCACAAGTCTGATTCATCCTTGGGAGCAATTTCCAAACGCCTGAAGGTACCACATTCATCTGTACAAACAATAGTACGCAAGTATAAACACCATGGGACCACACAGCCATCATACCGCTCAGGAAGGAGACGCATTCTGAGATGAACGTACTTTGGTGCGAAAAGTGCAAATCAATCCCAGAACAACAACAAAGGACCTTGTGAAGATGCTGGAGGAAACAGGTACAAAGTATCTATATCCACAGTAAAACGAGTCCTATATCGACATAACCTGAAAGGCCGCTCAGAAAGGAAGAAGCCACTGCTCCAAAACCGCAATAAAAAAGCCAGACTACGGTTTGCAGCTGCACATGGGGACAATGATGGTACTTTTTGGAGAAATGTCCTCTGGTGTGATGAAACAAAAATAGAACTGTTTGGCCATAATGACCATCGTTATGTTTGGAGGATAAAGGGGGAGGCTTGCAAGCCGAAGAACACCATCCCAACCGTGAAGCACAGGGGTGGCAGCATCATGTTGTGGGGGTGCTTTGCTGCAGGAGGGACTGGTGCACTTCACAAAATGGATGGCATCATGAGGAGGAAAATTATGTGAATATCTTGAAGCAACATCTCAAGACATCAGTCAGGAAGTTAAAGCTTGGTCACAAATGGGTCTTCCAAATGGACAATGACCCCAAGCATACTTCCAAAGTTGTGTCAAATTGGCTTAAGGACAACAAAGTCAAGGTATTGGAGTGGCCATCACAAAGCCCTGACCTCAATCATATAGACAATTTGTGGACAGAACTGAAAAAGTTCTGTCCATCTCTCCGTGTGCGAGCAAGGAGTCCTACCAACCTGACTCAGTTACACCAGCTCTGTTAGGAGGAATGGGCCAAAATTCACCCAACTTATTGTGGGAAGCTTGTGGAAGGCTACCCGAAACGTTTGACCCAAGTTAAACAATTTAAAGGCAATGCTACCAAATAGTAATTGAGTGTATGTAAACTTCTGACCCACTGGGAATGTGATGAAATAAATAAAAGCTGAAATAAGTAATTCTCTCTATTATTATTCTGACATTTCACATTCTTAAAATAAAGTGGTGATCCTAACTGACCTAAGACAGGGAATGTTTACTGGGATTAAATGTCAGGAATTGTGAAAAACTGAGTTTAAATGTATTTGGCTAAGGTGTATGTAAATTTCCGACTTCAACTGTGGTTACCACCATGCTTGAAATTATAATGGGTGGTGCTCATTGATGTGTTGCATTTGCCCCAAACAGAACACTTTGTTTTCAGGACATAAAGTTAATTTCTTTGCCAAATTTTTGCACTGTTACTTTAGTGCCTTGTTTCAAACAGGATGTTATGTTTTAGAATATTTATTTTCTGTACAGTTAGGTCTGTCAATTAGGTTAGTATTGTGGAGTAACTACAATTTTATTTTATTTATTTTATTTATTTAACCTTTATTTAACCAGGTAGGCAAATTGAGAACACGTTCTCATTTACAATTGCGACCTGGCCAAGATAAAGCAAAGCAGTTCGACACATACAACAACACATAGTTACACATGGAGTAAAACAAACATATAGTCAATGATACAGTGAAAAAAAATAAGTCTATATACAATGTGAGCAAGTGAGGTGAGATAAGGGAGGTGAAGGCAAACAAATATATGTATAAATAAATAAAAATATAAAAAGGCCATGGTGGCGAAGTAAATACAACACAGCAAGTAAAATAAAAAATAAAAACACTGGAATGGTTGGTTTGCAGTGGAAGAAAGCGCAAAGTAGAGACAGAAATAATGGGGTGCAAAGGAGCAAAATAAATAAATAAATACAGTAGGTAAAGAGGTAGTTGTTTGGGCTAAATTATAGATGGGCTATGTACAGGTGCAGTAATCTATGAGCTGCTCTGACAGCTGGTGCTTAAAGCTAGTGAGGGAGATAAGTGTTTCCAGTTTCAGAGATTTTTGTAGTTCGTTCCAGTCATTGGCAGCAGAGAACTGGAAGGAGAGGCGGCCAAAGGAAGAATTGGTTTTGGGGGTGACCAGAGAGATAAACCTGCTGGAGCGCGTGCTACAGGTAGGTGTTGCTATGGTGACCAGCGAGCTGAGATAAGGGGGGACTTTACCTAGCAGGGTCTTGTAGATGACCTGGAACCAGTGGGTTTGGCGACGAGTATGAAGCGAGGGCCAGCCAACGAGAGTGTACAGGTCGCAGTGGTGGGTAGTATATGGGGCTTTGGTGACAAAACGGATGGCACTGTGATAGACTGCATCCAATTTATTGAGTAGGGTTTTGGAGGCTATTTTGTAAATGACATCACCGAAGTCGAGGATTGGTAGGATGGTCAGTTTTACAAGGGTATGTTTGGCAGCATGAGTGAAGGATGCTTTGTTGCGGAATAGGAAGCCAATTCTAGATTTAACTTTGGATTGGAGATGTTTGATGTGAGTCTGGAAGGAGAGTTTACAGTCTAACCAGACACCTAGGTATTTGTAGTTGTCCACATATTCTAAGTCAGAGCCGTCCAGAGTAGTGATGTTGGACAGGCGGGCAGATGCAGGCAGCGATCGGTTGAAGAGCATGCATTTAGTTTTACTTGTATTTAAGAGCAATTGGAGGCCACGGAAGGAGAGTTGTATGGCATTGAAGCTCGCCTGGAGGGTTGTTAACACAGTGTCAAAAGAAGGGACAGAAGTATACAGAATAGTGTCGTCTGCGTAGAGGTGGATCAGAGAATCACCAGCAGCAAGAGCGACATCATTGATGTATACAGAGAAGAGAGTCGGTCCAAGAATTGAACCCTGTGGCACCCCCATGGAGACTGCCAGAGGCCCGGACAACAGACCCTCCGATTTGACACACTGAACTCGATCAGAGAAGTAGTTGGTGAACCAGGCGAGGCAATCATTAGAGAAACCAAGGCTGTCGAGTCTGCCGATGAGGATGTGGTGATTGACAGAGTCAAAAGCCTTGGCCAGGTCAATGAATACGGCTGCACAGTATTGTTTCCTATCGATGGCGGTTAAGATATCGTTTATGACCTTGAGCGTGGCTGAGGTGCACCCATGACCAGCTCTGAAACCAGATTGCATAGCGGAGAAGGTATGGTGGGATTCGAAATGGTCGGTAATCTGTTTGTTGACTTGGCTTTCGAAGACCTTAGAAAGGCAGGGTAGGATAGATATAGGTCTGTAGCTGTTAGGGTCAAGAGTGTCCCCCCCTTTGAAGAGGGGGATAACCGCAGCTGCTTTCCAATCTTTGGGAATCTCAGACGACACGAAAGAGAGGTTGAAAAGGCTAGTAATAGGGGTGGCAACAATTTCAGCAGATAGTTTTAGAAAGAAAGGGTCCAGATTATCTAGCCCGGCTGATTTGTAAGGGTCCAGATTTTGCAGCTCTTTTAGAACATCAGCTGACTGTATTTGGGAGAAAGAGAAATGGGGAAGGCTTGGGCGAGTAGCAGAGGGGAGGGCAGTGCTGTTGTCCGGGGTAGGGGTAGCCAGGTGGAAAGCATGGCCAGCCGTAGAAAAATGCTTATTGAAATTCTCAATTATAGTGGATTTGTCGGTGGTGACAATGTTTCCTATCTTCAGAGCAGTTGGAAGCTGGGAGGAGGTGTTCTTATTCTCCATGGACTTTACAGTGTCCCAGAACTTTTTTGAATTTGTGTTGCAGGAAGCAAATTTCTGCTTGAAAAAGCTAGCCTTGGCTTTTCTAACTGCCTGTGTATACTGGTTTCTAGCTTCCCTGAAAAGTTGCATATCACGGGGGCTGTTCGATGCTAATGCAGAACGCCATAGGATGTTTTTCTGTTGGTTAAGGGCAGTCAGGTCAGGAGAGAACCAAGGGCTATATCTGTTCCTGGTTCTAAATTTCTTGAATGGGGCATGCTTATTCAAGATGGTGAGGAAGACATTTAAAAAAAATGTCCAGGCATCCTCTACTGACGGGATGAGATCAATATCCTTCCAGGATACCTCGGCCAGGTCGTTTAGAAAGGCCTGCTCGCTGAAGTGTTTCAGGGAGCGTTTGACAGTGATGAGTGGAGGTCGTTTGACCGCTGACCCATTACGGATGCAGGCAATGAGGCAGTGATCGCTGAGATCTTGGTTGAAAACAGCAGAGGTGTATTTGGAGGGCAAGTTTGTTAGGATGATATCTATGAGGGTACCCGTGTTTACGGAATTGGGGTGGTACCTGGTAGGTTCATTGATAATTTGTGTGAGATTGAGGGCATCAAGCTTAGATTGTAGGGTGGCTGGGGTGTTAAGCATGTTAAAATTTAGGTCGCCTAGCAGCACGAGCTCTGAAGATAGATGGGGGGCAATCAGTTCACATATAGTGTCCAGAGCACAGCTGGGGGCAGAGGGTGGTCTATAGCAGGCGGCAACGGTGAGAGACTTGTTTTTAGAGAGGTGGATTTTTAAAAGTAGAAGTTCAAATTGTTTGGGAACAGACCTGGATAGTAAAACAGAACTCTGCAGGCAATCTTTGCAATAGATTGCAACACCGCCCCCTTTGGCCGTTCTATCTTGTCTGAAAATCTTGTAGTTGGGGATGAAAATGTCAGAATTTTTGGTGGTCTTTCTAAGCCAGGATTCAGGCACGGCTAAAACATCCGGGTTGGCAGAGTGTGCTAAAGCAGTGAACAAAACAAACTTAGGGAGGAGGCTTCTAATGTTAACATGCATGAAGCCAAGGCTATTACGGTTACAGAAGTCATCAAAAGAGAGCGCCTGGGGAATAGGAGTGGAGCTAGGTACTGCAGGGCCTGGATTCACCTCTACATCACCAGAGGAACAGAGGAGGAGTAGGATAAGGGTACGGCTAAAAGCTATGAGAATTGGTCGTCTAGAACTTCTAGAGCAGAGAGTAAAAGGAAGTTTCTGGGGGCGATAAAATAGCTTAAAGGAATAATGTACAGACAAAGGTATGGTAGGATGTGAATACAGTGGAGGTAAACCTAGGTATTGAGTGATGATGAGAGAGATATTGTCTCTAGAAACATCATTGAAACCAGGTGATGTCATCGCATATGTGGGTGGTGGAACTGTGAGGTTGGATATGGTATAGTGAGCAGGGCTAGAGGCTCTACAGTGAAATAAGCCAATAAACACTAACCAGAACAGCAATGGACAAGGCATATTTACATTAAGGAGAGGCATGCTTAATCGAGTGATCAATAAGGGTCCAGTGAGTAGAGGTTGGTTGGGGTCACGGCGATCCAGACAGCTGGCCGGGTAGATGGCTATCGGTAGCAAGATAGCATAGTATGGAAGTCTATTTGTAGATACCTCGTGCGTTTCCGTCGGTAGGTTAGTGGGGTTCCGTGTGGTAGAGGGGATCAATCCAAATTGGCAAAATAGATATAGTGACCCAAGAAAAAATAAAATAATAATAATAATAATAATAATTGTCCGATATACTTATTCAGATAGCAGCCGATAAGACAGCTAACGGTTAGCGGGCCCCAGATGAGCGTTCAGGTAACGTCGGGACGGAGGTGCCAGTTGGATAACTCCCTCGGGCAGATAACGTCGGCAGTCAGTCGTGAAGGCCCGGTGGGGCTCCGTATCTGCAGCAACAACAAAACAAAAAAAAACGGGTCCGGATAGGTGACTGTAGCCCAGGAATGGCTGATGGAACTCCTCAGCTGGCTATCTCCGGAATGATTTGAGTTTGCTCCGGGATCGACGTAAGCCAATAGTCACACGGTTTGCAGCTAGCTAGCTGCAAATGTCCAGAGCCTGCGGCTGAAATCCGGGGAAACTGAGAGAAAAAAAGTCCCGGAATGCTCCGGTCCGAGTCGCGTTGCACAAAAGTGCCGGTAGATTATCGAGCTAAAGGAATAGCTGATGACCACAAAACGTGGGCAGCTGAAACACCAACGCTAGCCAGCAGACCGGCTAATTTCTGGGCAGCTACAGATTAGCTTCTGGCTAGCTATCGGATAGCTTCTGGTTAGCTTTCTGGCTAGCTTCTGAATTAGCCCCTGGCTAGCTTCCACGGTGGATTTTCAGATTTGAGGTAAATAATACTTTTTTGTAATTGGTGAAGCGGGTTGCAGGAAAGCTTTTGCAGGAAAGCTTTTGTAGTTGAGTTCTTGGATAATAAAATATATAAAAGATATGCGAAGAAAGGTGTAAATATATATATATACAGGACACGACAATACGAAACAGAAATGACGTCTGAACTGCTAAGCCATCTTGGAAGCTCGACAATGTTGTTGATCTATCCTCTCCGGCAACTGAGTTAGAAAGGACACCTATATATTTTTAGTGACTGGGTGTAATTAATAAATTAATAACTTCACCATGCTCAAAGGGATATTCAATGTCTGTTTTTTGTGTGTTTTTCTCCAATAGGTGCACTTCTTTGCGAGGCATTGAAAAACCTCCCTGGTCTTTGTGGTTGAATCTGTTTATGAAATTCCTGCTCGACTGAGGGAACTTACAGATAATTGTATGTGTTGGTTACAGAGATGAGGTAGTCATTCAAAAATCCTTGCCATAACAAAGAGGTTGAATAGTTATTGACTCAAGACATTTCAGCTTTTCATTTTTATTTAATTTGTAAAAACATAATTCCACTTTGACATTATGGGGTATTGTGTATAAGTAAGCCAGTGACACAAAATCTAAACTTCATTTTAAATTCAGGCTGTAACACAACACAATGTGGAAAAAGCCCAGGCGTGTGAGTACTTTCTGAAGGCACTGTATCAGCTCTAAGCTCTCAGGTTAAACCCAGTGTAGCTAGAACACTCTCTGGTCTATTGGCTGCTTTTAATCCTGCTGAGACACACAAACACACACATACACTCATAGCACTTATCACACTTTCTGCAGCTTGTGTGAGGCATCCCCTCAGTGTCAAAACTGACGGTCTCAACTGTTCCTTTCTCTTACCTCGCTCTCTCTATTTTCTGCTTTCTCTTTATCTCCTGCTCTCTCTCTGCTGCTCTCTCTCTGACCTTCTCCACCGACCCCCCCACACACACAGACAACATAAACAGATACAATAACGATTGTTCATGCTTCCTGTGCTGTCATGGGGCTGCAGAATGAGATGTGCTCCATTATCAGTCAGAGAGCACCCACCCACACACACTCTATCACTCCCTGTCTGTCTATCTCTCTGAACAGCATTGCTGCTGAACTCTCTGGCCTAATTCCTCTTTTATTGATTTGTGTGTGTGTGTGTGTGTGTGTGTGTGTGTGTGTGTGTGTGTGTGTGTGTGTGTGTGTGTGTGTGTGTGTGTGTGTGTGTGTGTGTGTGTGTGTGTGTGTGTGTGTGTGTGTGTGTGTCTGTCAGTGAAAGAAACAGGGCACAAAGGCCAGAGATAGGGCTCTGTGTTGCTCTAAGCAGAACAAAGAGCAGCCTGTTCCATGTGAACTGTATGAGCCTGTTTAAGGCTACTGGGATTTCTTTGGATTGAATATATAGGTTCAACAATGACCAACAGTATGTGTGCCTCAGTGCAACAACTATGGGTCCAGATTGACCAACCAAAAGACAGCTGAACTACTTAGCCTAACTGGGTTAGGATGGACATTTTAATTCAATTAACGGAACACTCTAAATAGTAGACACAATATTGCTGCCAAATCAAATCAATCAAATTGTATTTGTTACACTCTTCATAAACAACTGGTGTAGACTAACAGTGAAATGCTTACTTACGGGCCCTTCCCAACAAATAAAAAAATTGAAAATAATAACACAAGGAATAAATAGACAATGAGTCATGATAACTTGACTATATATACAGTGTACCAGTACCGAGTCGATGTGCAGCAGTACAAGGTAATTGAGGTAGATATGTACATACAGGTAGGGATAAAGTGACAGGATAGATAATAAACAGTAGCAGCAGCGTATGTTATGATTCAAAAGAGTTAGTGTTAAAAGTGTCAATGCAGATAGCCATTGAGTCCACATACAGTATCATGGTCATGGAGCCGGGGCTGTCACGGTTAACAGTCTGAGTAACGGTTGACGACAAGTCAAACTTACATAACCAGCAGTGATCCTATCATTGTTTCTTTTTTTAAGTGAATTTATTTATTAGATTTGAACCAGGCTTACAGTGAGATGGCATGGAATGCCTGTCTGCCTGGTAAGCAAGACTGAGCTGACTCCATCTCTCCATCTGGATTTAGTTGGCCATGTGGAGACAATGGTATCAGCAACAGGAAGACTGACATGGCCAATGAATGGACTGACCTGCAGTTAGGGCACAGGTCACGTGTGTGTGTGTGTGTGTCCATACCAGGGGCTTCCAGAAGGGCCAATGTCCTCGTGGTCGTTGCTGGTTCACTTTTGACTGGGCCACAGTGATTCTAAGAAATGTGTTGACTCATCATGGCTGCACTGCCAACACAGGCTCTGACACCTGTTGTCTGTTTAATCATCAACGTGTGTGTGTGTGTGTGTGTGTGTGTGTGTGTGTGTGTGTGTGTGTGTGTGTGTGTGTGTGTGTGTGTGTGTGTGTGTGTGTGTGTGTGTGTGTGTGTGTGTGTGTGTGTGTGTGTGTGTGTGTGTGTGTGTGGGTGTGTGTCGTATAGGCCTATGTGAATGATTTGTGCCGTAGTGGATGTATCATGTGTTGGCTGTAGCCTCTAGTTTACCAAGTCCCTTTCTGTGATTGCAGCAGCACCTGCTCTGAGGGTCAGGGTCAGACCAGGATAGAACAGAGCAGTACTGTCATGTCACTCAACGGTCCATCTGGCGAGTGATGCGCACATTTCATTGGATTTTGTAATAGGGTAAATCCATTGGAATTCAATCACTTTTTGACCGCACCCTTTTTGATTTGAACAAAACCTTCAATACATATTTTTCCATTGTAGAAGTGCAAAAACTTTCAAAAGGTAAAGGTACTCAAAAGTTGACCCATTTTTCATACTCCACCATACTATGAGACGTCCATATCTTCATCACTGGAAAATATTCACGGTTGAGTTTAATATAATTTCAAAGCTTACAAGCAGGTTTGTCAAACTGTTTTATAATTTCTTGAAAAAAATAATATAATTTTTATTTTATTCTGTAACGTCAATTATCAGAAAATGCGGAAACTCAAGATTTTTTCATATTCGCTTATATTTGTAGGTTTTTGTGTTGGGAGACGGGGGGGTCCGTTGCCACCGTGAAGACCAGATAAAAATTCCACCTCTTCCTCAACAAAAAATACACACTGTGTTGCTGTGTGAATGTCAGGGTTGCTGTGGGAATGTGTCAGTGTGGCTGTGTGAATGTGTCAGTGTGGCTGTGTGAATGTGTCAGTGTGGCTGTGTGAATGTGTCAGTGTTGCCGTGTGAATGTCATGGTGGCTGTGTGAATGTGTCAGTGTGGCTGTGTGAATGTGTCAGTTTTGCTGTGTGAATGTCAGGGTGGCTGTGTGAATGTGTCCGTGTGGCTGTGTGAATGTGTCCGTGTGGCTGTGTGAATGTGTCATTGTTGCTGTGTGAATGGCACTGTGGCTGTGTGAATTTGTCAGTGTGGCTTTGTGAATGTCAGTGTTTTGCTGTGTGAATGTGCCAGTTTTGCTGTGTATGTCAGTGTGGCTGTGTGAATATGTCCGTGTTGCTGTGTGAATGTGTCATTGTTGCTGTGTGAATGGCCTGTGGCTGTGTGAATTTGTCAGTGTGGGCTGTGTGAATGTCAGTGTTTTGCTGTGTGAATGTGCCAGTTTTGCTGTGTATGTCAGTGTGGCTGTGTGAATGTGTCAGTGTTGCTGTGTGAATGTGTCAGTGTTTCCATGTGAATGGGTCAGTGTTTCCATGTGAATGTCAGTGTTGCTGTGTGAATGTGTCAGTTTTGCTGTCTATGTCAGTGTGGCTGTGTGAATGTGTCAGTGTGGCTGTGTGAATGTGTTAGTGTTTCTATGTGAATGTCAGTGTTGCTGTGTGAATGTGTCAGTTTTGCTGTCTATGTCAGTGTTGCTGTGTGAATGTGTCAGTGTTTCCGTGTGAATGTGTTAGTGTTTCCATGTGAATGTCAGTGTTGCTGTGTGAATGTGTCAGTGTGGTTGTATGAATGTGTCAGTGTTTCCGTGTGAATGTGTTAGTGTTTCCATGTGAATGTCAGGTTTAGCTGTGTGAATGTGTCAGTTTTGATGTCTATGTCAGTGTGGCTGTGTGAATGTGTCAGTGTAGCTGTGTTAATGTGTCAGTGTTGCTGTGTGAATGTCAGGGTGAATGTGTCTGTCTGGCTGTGTGAATGTGTCAGTTTTGCTGTGTGAATGTCAGGGTGGCCGTGTGAATATCAGTGTGGCTGTGTGAATGTGTGAATGTGTCATTGTTGCTGTGTGAATGGCCTGTGGCTGTGTGAATTTGTCAGTGTGGCTGTGTGAATGTCAGTGTTTTGCTGTGTAAATGTGCCAGTTTGCTGTGTATGTCAGTGTGGCTGTGTGAATGTGTCAGTGTGGCTGTGTGAATTTGTCAGTGTTGGTGATGTGAATGTGGCGGTGTGAATGTGTCAGTGTGGCTGTGTGAATGTGTCAGTGTGGCTGTGGGAATGTGTCAGTGTTACTGTGTGAATGTGTCAGTGTTTCTGTGTGAATGTGTCAGTGTGGCGGTGTGAATGTGTCAGTGTGGCTGTGGGAATGTGTCAGTGTGGCTGTGTGAATGTGTCAGTTTGGCGGTGTGAATGTGTCCGTGTGGCTGTGGGAATGTGTCAGTGTGGCTGTGTGAATGTGTCAGTGTTGCTGTGTGAATGTGTTGCTGTGTGAATGTGTCAGTGTTTCCGTGTGGCTGTCAGTGTTGCTGTGTGAATGTGTCAGTGTTGCTGTGTGAATGTGTCAGTGTTTCCGTGTGGCTGTCAGTGTTGCTGTGTGAATGTGTCAGTGTTTCCATGTGTATGTCAGTGTTGTTCTGTGAATGTGTCAGTTTTGCTGTGTATGTCAGTGTTGGTGTGTGAATGTCAGCGTTGGTGTGTGAATGTGTCAGTGTGGCTGTGTTAATGTGGCTGTGTGAACGTGTCAGTGTTGCTGTGTGAACGTGTCTGTGTTGCTGTGTGAATGTGTCTGTGTTGCTGTGTGAATGTGTCTGTGTTGCTGTGTGAATGTGGCTGTGTGAATGTGTCAGTGTTGCTGTGTGAATGTGTCTGTGTTGCTGTGTGAATGTGTCTGTGTTGCTGTGTGAATGTGTCAGTGTTGCTGTGTGAATGTGTCAGTGTGGCTGTGGGAATGTATCTGTGTTGGTGTGTGAATGTCAGTGTGGCTGTGTGAATATTGACAGTGTTGGCTGTGTGAATATTGACAGTGATGGCTGTGTGAATATTGACAGTGTAGCTGTGTGAATATTGACAGTGTTGGTGTGAATGTCAGTGTGGCTATGTGAATGTCAGTGTTGCTGTGTGAATGTCAGTGTTGCTGTGTGGATGTCAGTGTGGCTAAGGGAATGTCAGTTTTGCTGTGTATGTCAGTTTTGCTGTGTATGTCAGTTTTGCTGTGTATGTCAGTGTTGGTGTGTGAATGTCAGCGTTGGTGTGTGAATGTGTCAGTGTGGCTGTGTTAATGTGGCTGTGTGAATGTGTCAGTGTTGCTGTGTGAATGTGTCTGTGTTGCTGTGTGAATGTGTCAGTGTTGCTGTGTGAATGTCAGTGTTGCTGTGTGGATGTCAGTGTGGCTAAGGGAATGTCAGTTTTGCTGTGTATGTCAGTTTTGCTGTGTATGTCAGTTTTGCTGTGTATGTCAGTGTTGGTGTGTGAATGTCAGCGTTGGTGTGTGAATGTGTCAGTGTGGCTGTGTTAATGTGGCTGTGTGAATGTGTCAGTGTTGCTGTGTGAATGTGTCTGTGTTGCTGTGTGAATGTGTCTGTGTTGCTGTGTGAATGTGTCTGTGTTGCTGTGTGAATGTGTCTGTGTTGCTGTGTGAATGTGTCTGTGTTGCTGTGTGAATGTGTCAGTGTTGCTGTGTGAATGTGTCAGTGTGGCTGTGTGAATGTGGCTGTGTGAATGTGTCTGTGTTGCTGTGTGAATGTGTCTGTGTTGCTGTGTGAATGTGTCTGTGTTGCTGTGTGAATGTGTCTGTGTTGCTGTGTGAATGTGTCAGTGTTGCTGTGTGAATGTGGCTGTGTGAATGTGTCAGTGTGGCTGTGTTAATGTGGCTGTGTGAATGTGTCTGTGTTGCTGTGTGAATGTGTCTGTGTTGCTGTGTGAATGTGTCTGTGTTGCTGTGTGAATGTGTCAGTGTTGCTGTGTGAATGTGTCAGTGTGGCTGTGTGAATGTGTCAGTGTGGCTGTGTGAATGTATCTGTGTTGGTGTGTGATTGTCAGTGTGGCTGTGTGAATATTGACAGTGTTGGCTGTGTGAATATTGACAGTGTTGGCTGTGTGAATATTGACAGTGTGGCTGTGTGAATATTGACAGTGTTGGTGTGAATGTCAGTGTGGCTATGTGAATGTCAGTGTTGCTGTATGAATGTCAGTGTTGCTGTGTGGATGTCAGTGTGGCTAAGGGAATGTCAGTTTTGCTGTGTGAATGTCAGTGTTGCTGTGTGAATGTCAGTGAGACCTCCCTCTGCCCCCAGCTGTGCCCTCGAAACCATATGTGAATTGATTGCCCCCCATCTATCTTCTGAGCTCGTGCTACTAGGTGACCTAAACTGGGACATGCTTAACAACCCGGCCATCCTACAATCCAAGCTTGATGCCCTCAATCTCACACAAATTATCAATGAACCTACCAGGTACAACTCCAAATCCGTAAACACGGGCACCCTCATAGATGTCATCCTAACTAACTTTCCCTCCAAATACACCTCTACTGTTTTCAATCAAGATCAATCAATCAATCAAATGTATTTATATAGCCCTTCGTACATCAGCTAATATCTCGAAGTGCTGTACAGAAACCCAGCCTAAAACCCCAAACAGCAAGCAATGCAGGTGTAGAAGCACGGTGGCTAAGAAAAACTCCCTAGAAAGGCCAAAACCTAGGAAGAAACCTAGAGGGGAACCAGGCTATGAGGGGTGGCCAGTCCTCTTCTGGCTGTGCCGGGTGGAGATTATAACAGAACATGGCCAAGATGTTCAAATGTTCATAAATGACCAGCATGGTCAAATAATAATAATCACAGAAGTTATCGAGGGTGTAGCAAGTCAGCACCTCAGGAGTAAATGTCAGTTGGCTTTTCATAGCCGATCATTAAGAGTATCTCTACCGCTCCTGCGGTCTCTAGAGAGTTGAAAACAGCAGGTCTGGGACAGGTAGCACGTCCGGTGGACAGGTCAGGGTTCCATAGCCGCAGGCAGAACAGTTGAAACTGGAACAGCAGCACGGCCAGGTGGACTGGGGACATCAAGGAGTCATCATGCCCGGTAGTCCTGACGCATGGTCCTAGGGCTCAGGTCCTCCGAGGGAGAGAAAGAAAGAGAGAAGGAGAGAATTAGAGAGAGCATACTTAAATTCACACAGGACACCGGATAAGACAGGAGAAGTACTCCAGATATAACAAACTGACCCTAGCCCCCCGAGACATAAACTACTGCAGCATAAATACTGGAGGCTGAGACAGGAGGGGTCAGGAGACACTGTGGCCCCATCCGATGATACCCCCGGACAGGGCCAAACAGGAAGGATATAACCCCACCCACTTTGCCAAAGCACAGCCCCCGCACCACTAGAGGGATATCTTCAACCACCAACTTACAATCCTGAGACAAGGCCGAGTATAGCCCACAAAGATCTCCGCCACGGCACAAACCAAGGGGGGGCGCCAACCCAAGATATCAGCGATCACTGCCTCATTGCCTGCATCCGTAATGAGTCTGCGACCAAACGACCACCCCTCATCACTGTCAAACGCTCCCTAAAACACTTCTGCGAGCAGGCCTTTCTAATCGACCTGGCAGGGATATCCTGGAATGACATTGACCTCATCCCGTCAGTAGATGATGCCTGGCTATTCTTTAAAAGTGCCTTCCTCACCATCTTAAATAAGCATGCCCCATTCATTTTAAAAACTAGGAATAGATATAGTCCTTGGTTCACTCCAGACCTGTCTGCCCTTGACCAGCACAAAAACATCCTGTGGCGTTCTGCATTAGCATCGAATAGCCACTGTGATATGCAACTGTTCAGGGAAGTTAGGAACAAATATACATAGGCAGTTAGGAAAGCTAAGGCTAGCTTTTTCAAACAGACAAGTGTTTAATTGCTATATTGTAATTACTTCGCCACCATGGCCTATTTATTGCCTTAACTCCCTTATCTTACCTCATTTGCACTCACTGTATATAGACTTTTTGTTTTCTTTTGTTCTACTGTATTATTGACTGTATGTTTTGTTTATTCCATGTGTAACTCTGTGTCGTTGTATGTGTCAAATTGCTATGCTTTATCTTGGCCAGGTCGCAGTTGCAAATGAGAACTTGTTCTCAACTAGCCTACCTGGTTAAATAAAGGTGAAATAATTGTTGCTGTGTGAATGTGTCAGTGTTGCTGTAGTGTGCGTCACTGTGCCGTGTGCTGCCCTCTCCTCTCTCTGGGCCCATTGTGAAACTGAACAGCTGACTGTGCTAACTGGCTTTGACGTGGGCCCAGATTTTCACTGCTGCATTTGTGTAGATTGCATTCTCTCTCTCTCTCTCTCTCTCTCTCTCTCTGTCTGTCTGTCTGTCTGTCTGTCTGTCTGTCTGTCTGTCTGTCTGTCTGTCTGTCTGTCTGTCTGTCTGTCTGTCTGTCTGTCTGTCTGTCTGTCTGTCTGTCTGTCTGTCTGTCTGTCTGTCTGTCTGTCTGTCTGTCTGTCTGTCTGTCTGTCTGTGTTCGTGTGCCCTGCGTTGTTGTGTATGTGTGATATAGTAGACTCTTATGACTGTGCAGCTGCTGGATAATGTATACTGAACAAAGATAAGACAGATAATTTAATTTTCATTTCTCTACCATAAGTCGCCTCCAACATCGTTTCAGAGAATTTGGCAGTACATCCAACCGGCCTCACAACTTCAGACCACCCCAGCCCAGGACCTCCACATCCAGTTTATTCATCTGCTGGATCATCTGAGTGGGTGCCGAGGAGGATTTATATCTGGAAAAAGCCCTTGGCTGAGCTTGGCTCTACCATGGCTGCGCCCTTGCCTGTGAAATCCATAGATTAGGGCCAAATTAATTTATTTCAATTGACTGATTTCCTTATATGAACTGTAACTCAGTAAAATTGTTGAAATTGTTGCATGTTGCATTTATATTTTTGTTCAGTATAGTTTGCATGTTTAACAGTCACTCCACAGAGCCCAGAATGTTCCTGACTTTGCCTTGTTTACCTACTCTCAATGCTAATAGTCACTGTGTTTGACAAGCTGCCTTCTCTTCACACCAGGGATGTGTGTCTAAGGCCATTACTGTCGCTCCTCAGCCTCAGGAATTCATGTGGGTCGGGTTTGTTTGGGTTGTTGCAGGTTAGGTGAGTTTGTATAGTGAGCCTGTGTTGCTGTGGGTTGTTGATTTTTTGAGGAAGTCATTCTCTCCATACACCACTGTTACAGTAAGCAGAAGGATCTGTTTAGTGACGCAAAATGACCTCCTAGAGAGTCCACCAGCAGACACACATGGCACATAGCACACCCACACACAATACTTGGGTGTGATATTTGATTGTATATAGATTAAGTAGATGTTTATTAGTCTCTCTCCCTCTCTCTCTCTATTTCTTTCTCGCTTGCTCTCTCTCACACAATCTCTCTCTCTCTACAGGTGATCTTGGACACTGAGTCAGGCTAGGCAGCTTTGGGCTGATGTTAGGTGGGTCTTTTCACTTATTTTTCTTTTTGTTTCTTTCTCCTATCCCCTTCACCTAACTAACCCATAGCCTGTTTGTGTGTGTCTGTGGTGTTAACAGAAGTTGCCCCCTGTATCTGGCCCAGGGTCAAGTCGACAGGCAACTTCAAGCAGTGTCTGTTCCAGAACATCTTCTTCCTGTGTACTTCCTTTTGTCCGTCCCTTATTTCCACCCACCTCATAACCCATTTCCTCTCTTTCTGTGGTAGACTACTAGACGAGCATGATCTTTGAGCTGATTGGCAGATGCATTGAACCTTTTTTTTTTTTTTTTTTTTTTTTTCCCACCTTTATTTCTACAGGTTTTTCTCATTGAGATAACATCTCTTTTCCAAGAGAGACCTGGTCCAATAGCAGCAGGGGGAACAACGTTTCAGACAAAACAACTTACGTACACTAACACAACATTAAACAAAACTATAAACACACATACAGTACAACAATTACATATTACATTAAAAACAGAAGCATCTTGACTAAAAACAGCTGGCCTAAAAACAATTACACTCTTCTATGATATATACATCGATCAAGTGTTTAAACTCCACCAACGAAACTAGATCATCACATTTTAAAATGTTCAGGAGAGAATTCCAGGACCACGGTGCTAAGTAACTAAAACTATTTCTACCATGACCTGTTCTAATTTTTGGTACTGTTAGAAGCAAATCAGAATGGGACCGTAATTGATATTTATTTACTGACCTGACTAAAAAAGAACAGAGATAAAATGGCATTTTACCCAATATGGCCTTATAAATCAGTGTATGCCAGTGTTTAAGCCTACGCAAGGTCAATGACGACCAGCCAACAGCGCTGTAGAGAACACAATGATGTGTTATGGACTCCCATTGCTCGTCGCTGAACTTTGACCTCTCCTGTCCCCCCCATCCTGTCCTGTCTGACAGAGAGTGAACCCAAAAACGGTTACTGGCCTAACGCTCTAACCACTAGGCTACCTGCTGCCCCAAATCTAGCAAATCTAGCCTATTCAACCCTACTCTATCCTATCCTACCCTACTTTACCCTACTATACTATACACAACTCTAACCTAATCTACCCTACTATACTCTACCCTACTATACTATACTCTACTCTACTCTACTCCACCATACCCTACTCTACTCTACCCTACCCTACTCTACCATACTCTACCCAACCCAACCCTACTCTACCCTACTATACTATACTCTACCCTACTATACTATACTATACTCTACTCTACTCCACCCTACCCTACCCTACTCTACTCTACCCGACTCTACTCAATCTAGTTAGAACGCTTAGCAAGACAAGACGTTAATTACTGTACTCTCCTGTCCCAGTCCCACCTGTCTGACAAAGAGAGCGTAAACTATAACAACTCTCTATTCTACTCATAAGTTACCAATTCCCCTATCCTATCTCCCAACCACTCTAGTCCAGACCACCCCCAAAACAGACTCCCCTATCCCAGCCCTATTCCACTAGCTATGAGAGTGCTCTATGCGAGGGGGTAGTGAGAGGCACCCAGGGGAGTCAGGGCGTAGAGGAGGGCGAAGGACTCAGGAGCTGTTCCTCTCACTCAGACCACCACGCTCTCTCCAAAATTACACAGAATGCCCGGGAGAGCATTGGCGTCCTGGGCCAGGGTGTGAAGCAGCTGTTCCAGCAGTAACGCAGACGCGTTGTCCTGACTTTGACCCCCCCCCCCCTCTGGTGTTCTCCTTGTTCCCCCAGCTGGTCAGGGTGCCAGCCCTGTGGGCACCATGAGGCGAGGGACCAGCCTGCAGAGCCGGCGCAGTAAGGTGGCAGGGGGGAACGGGACAGGGGCCGGAGTAGGGGGAGGAGACCGGGACCCCTCTCTGAGAGGCAGCCCCCAACCCCCCCAGCGCCGGCCTACCTACGATGCACAGCAACATTCCGGCCGCCCGCGCTCCTCCTCCACCACGGACAACACCACACCAAGTAGCCCTTCCCTTGGTTACCACCCTGGATACGCGACGCCAGGCGACGTGGTGCTATCGTCAGGATACCAGTCCACGGAGGAGACAGACAGGGTGAGTGATGTCAGCTGTCAATCATATGAGGGTCTTCTTTGGTCAGGGTTTATGGTCATGTTTTGTCTGGTAATGGATATGATACAGTCCTGTCGTACTCAGGTGGTCTGCATCATCCAACAGGCCTGCTCTTAAATATTGAGGAGAGCTTAAGCTCTGTGTTTGGAGTATGACACATGTTGTAGGTGTAATAATGTTTCTGTCCAGTAATGCTCCTGAGCAGAGGCAGTGTTAATCCAGGCTCAGGTCAGAGGTACATACACACACACACACACACACACACACACACACACACACATGCAAATACTTGCGCCTACTCAGATCAGTCAGAAACAGTTATTCCTGAGTCCCGGCTACCCAAAGACTGTTTTGGCACCCTTGATGGCAAAAGAGCTCTATTTTCAAGTCCTCCAACAAATGTAAACAGCTGGAGTTTGCCACGTGGATTGGAACCGGTACTATGGTCAGATGACATGAAAATAGAGCTCTTTGGCCACGCACACCAGTTGTGGGATTTGCGTCAAAAGAAATATGTAAATGCAGAAAAGAACCCCATACCTACTGTAAAATAGGTTAGTGGATCTATGATTTAATTGGCCTATTTTGATCGATTGGTCCTGAGGCCTTTGTTAAGGTCAACTGCATCATGAACTTTACCAAGTACCAGGACATTTTAGCCAAAAACCTGGTTGCCTCTGCCAGGAGGCTGAAACTTGACTGCAAGTGGATCTTCCAGCACGACAATAACCCCAAGCACTAATCAAAATCCACAAAGAAATGGTTAATTGACCACAAAATCTCTCTCTCTGGGACTTGAACCCCATTGAAAACCTGTGTGTTGAATTGAGGAGGGCAGATCATAAGCACAGACGGAGGATATCAAGGATCTGGAAAGATTCTGTATGGAGGAATGGTCTAAGATCCCCCTAATGTGTTCTTCAATCTCATAAAACATTTTAGAAAAAGGCTCAGTGCCGTGATCCTCGCAAGCTGAGCTATTGAAAGGTATTGAAAATAGGGGTGCCAATAGTTTTGACCCATATCTTTTTGAGAAAATAAATGATTACCTGTTAAAGAAAATCTGTTTCTCTGACTAATTTGTGTAAGTATAAAACAATATAATTCCCCCCCAAAAAAATTCATACAATACAGCTCAGTATTTGTATTATCTATTTTATACAGTCTTTTTTGCTCATCTTCATCAAGGGTGCCAATCATTTCGGATATGACTCTACATCTGGAGCGACCCATCTGCTTGATATACGTTATCCTAGTAAGAAAGCCAAACACCCCTCTCAGGATGTCTGAGAATGGTATGTTCAACTGTAATTGTTCTCATGTAGTCAACAGAAGCTGTCTCTTAGATCGGACCAATTTTCTGCACAGGGCTGCTCAGATTCTGTCATTTTTAACATGATATGAGACGTGTGATAATGAATTATCCCCTGGAGGAAGAACTAGTGCTGAATGTTCTAGAAACTCTGTCCATCACCATAATGTATCAAGGAGAGCTCCTGGTGTTGTAGGAGCACTGAGAATGAATGAGAATGTCTGTCATTCTGTGGGAATAGGAAATGCTTGGCATGCTACGCTAGATGTGTGTGTGTTGTCCTTCTTTTCAGTATGTCTGTATGTTCTCTGAGAGAGGGGATGCTAGTCCATCTGTTGTAAGAGATGCATTGAGATGTGGTGGATATCTGTACCAGACACTGCTATCACCTCACACACACACACACACACACATGCACACACACAGCCTGGGGGAGAGACGGTGTGTAAGAATAGGCCTTTTGTGTCTGAAAGGACAGAGCTCTGTAACAAAGGAAGGCTGACAAAGAGGAAGTGCATACAGTATTCTCTTGCTTATCTAGCATGCTATGTTCTTTTTATACCCTCTGGTAAAGTAGCCTCTCTTGTTTTTTATTCAACCTTTATTTAACTAGGCAAGTCAGTTAAGAACAAATTATTATTTACAATGACGGCCTACACCGGCCAAACCCGGACGACGGTGGGCCAATTGTGCACCACTCTATGGGACTCCCAATCACGGCCGGTTGTGATACAGCCTCGATTCAAACCAGGGTTTCTGTAGTGACGCCTCTAGCACTGAGATGCAGTGCCTTAGACTATTGCGCCAGGTGAAAACTGTACTCATTTGTGGTCACGTAACTTTATCCAACAGATGCCTTTAGCCAGATTATTTTGTCATTCAACAACACTACTTATTGTTGACAAGACAATGGTTTAGTATGAAGATATGCAGAACCTGCTTCTCCAATAGAAATCTCTGATCACGCTTGTAGGCGACGTCATGGCAGTGTTGGCTCGCTAAACTCATGCGTAGAAACACGTCACCAGGTCCAACGGTCGTCTTGCACCTAACTGCACATGCGCAGACCATCAAATCAAAAGCACTCCTTCGATATAAAGTCGTTTTTGACAAATATGAAAACGTGTCAGTTTGTCACTTTCAGGAGGTTGGAGTAATAACATGTTCAGCTACATAAGACAATTGGCTCGAATCTACGTTGTGCCTTTAGATTTGGAGAAATCTAACAACTAAGGGATACTTATTCACTTTTCTCATTGACTTGTTAAACACCAAACCCCGGTCTGGTCTGCCGAGTCTGCTTCGCAAACGTTCCCGGCAGTCTCGCAATGTTGGGCTTCTGGGTTTAGAAACTCTGTGGTATAGCAATACTAGTATGTGAGTGGCTACTGTTTGTCCTGACTTCCACCAGATGGCGGTGTCATATCAGCTAATGGCTGTGGTCTGATGTACGGTGTTTGTGTGCGTGTGACTGGTCAGGGCTAGGTCATCCTGAGTTCCTGTCTGGAGGTTCTGAGCTGAAGCCCGCTGTTTGTTTTCACTGTAGTGTCAATTCATCTCTGTGTTGAATAAGCTACTATGTATGGTCATTTTAATAGAGACAGAATAACATTTTAATCTCCTCAAAGACCATTATTACCCTGCAGACTAGCAATTCTCTTGTGTGTTAGTTAGTGATACTGTATTGCCCTCTGTAATAGAGAGGCCACTACTGAGTAATAAATCAATATTTCTGGCTAATATCCAGCCAACCTGTGTGTTACAGTAGAGCAGGCTGGTAAGATTCCTAGACGCCTGGCTGTCATTACTGCTGAAATAGAGAGATCATTAGTCTCTCTCTCTTCACTGCTCAATGTGCATGTGTTAGTCTTCTGGTAACTCACACACACACACACACACACACACACACACACACACACACACACACACACACACACACACACACACACACACACACACACACACATGCATACACACACACACACAGAGCTGTGTCTCAACCAATGAAGCAATGTCATTCAAGTCATCTGGGCGGTTGTCATGGCAACCCTCAGGCTCACAGTGTCTGTACACCCTACTGTAGTTTCCATGGAAATGGCGAGGATGACCTTGGCAGAGTGTGCCCCCCCTGTGGTGGGAATAGGTCAGAGGTTATGCCCCCCTGTTGGGTGTTGGGTGGTGGCCCAGACAGGTTTGGTCCTGTTGAACATATTTGAATAGGCTTGAGCAGTGAAGTGTGTGTGTGTGTGTGTGTGTGTGTGTGTGTGTGTGTGTGTGTGTGTGTGTGTGTGTGTGTGTGTGTGTGTGTGTGTGTGTGTGTGTGTGTGCTTGAGATTCCACACTGCACACAATGGATCTAATAGAACCACACCCTACCCAATACTACCTCTTTCATTCTCTCTATGACCCACCATCTTTCTTCTGCCTTAACTCCCCTCTTCTCTCTAATTTTCTGTCTCATATTCCAAACCTCTCTTTCTCACTCACTCACTCTCCCTCCCTCTTTCTCCCCCCCTCCGACTTTCATAGTCCTAGGAGATGGGTGGTACAGACAGACAGTCAGCCAGCACCTCCCCCTCCCCTTGTCCCGCAACCTTGCCTTGTCCTACAATAAATGTGACGGAGCTGAAGACAGAGTGTGTGTGTCTGTGTGTGTGTTTGCTGATCAGACTCTGTATGTGTGGGTTTTCTCTTAAGACTCTGCGTGTGTGCAAAAATAGAGTTTTATTCCTGTCTGCTCTGTAAATCCCACGTTGTGTGTGTGTGTAACTCCATGTGCTGTCAGCCATGAGGTGCGATTGTGTGTGTGTGTGTGTGTGTGTGTGTGGAGATAGAGAGAGAAAAAGAGAGAGAGATATGGAAACCATGCTGAGTGTGAGTAGAGGGCAGCACAGCTGAGCACTCTTTATCTCTGTCTATCTGTCCTCCCTGCCTCCCCTTCTCTCCCTCCTCACCTCCCTCTCGATTTCTTTTCTCTCTTCACTTGTGTTTGCACACTAGATGAACCAACATGGATTAGAGCAGTTTGGAACAGAGAGAAGTGTGTGTTTCTGTGTGTATTCACGTACATATAGTGTATCTTTGTGCGTGAAGTAGATTGCAGCCTGTGGGTCTGTGTGTGTGTGTGCTATGTGTGTGAGTGTACTGGCTCTGGATGTGTGTGTTACTCTTGGGAAGAACTCAGCGTGTGTGGAGTGGAGTGGACAGAGTGGATCGTCAGTCTCTCCTTCAGTCAGGATGGTGCAGAGGTTCAGTTTACGCAGACAATACTCCAAGGTAAGTCTGCTAACAGACTCCCACTCAGCTGTATAGTGACCACCTGAGCTAAACATAATACAGTACATTGACTTCATATTAGTCTGATCATTGGGGACCTGTGAAATACTTCTAGTACCTGCTATCTCTGAGGTTATGGAAAAGTTGTCTCGCTCTGAGTCAATACTGTATTTCATGTGTCATGTAAAATCAAGTATTTTTCTCTATGATTCTTCAAATCAAGTGTTAGGATATTTCAAGTGCATACTTTAAAAAGGTATGTACATCTGGTGTTGCTGAATGTCTCTCTTTTTTCCATTCTAGTTCCATCTGTCTCGGTTAATCTGTCAAATGTTTTCCGACTCCTATCACTGTGTTGATGCTCTCTCCTTTTCTCTTTCTCTGTCTCTCTCTGTCTCTCTGTCTCTCTCTCTTTCTCTCTTTCTCTCTTTCTCTCTCTCTGTCTCTCTGTCTCTCTGTCTCTCTGTCTCTCTGTCTCTGTCTCTGTCTCTGTCTCTGTCTCTGTCTCTGTCTCTGTCTCTCTCTTTCTCTGACTCTTTCTCTTTCTTTTTCTCTCTCTCTCTCTTTCTCTCTCTCTTTCTCTTTCTTTCTCTCTCTCTCTCTCTCTCTCTCTCTCTCTCTCTCTCTCTCTCTCTCTCTCTCTCTCTCTCTCTCTCTCTCTCTCTCTCTCTCTCTCTCTCTCTCTCTCTCTCTCTCTCTCTCTCTCTCTCTCTCTCTCTCTCTCTCTCTCTCTCTCTCTCTCTCCCCATCTCTGATCCGTGGTGTTGTGTCAGGTGTCTATGATCCTGCTACTGTATTTTTATCTGGCAGGCGACCACCTCTGTCTACACCTGTTCTACATGCTACCCACTTACACTACCGTACACTACAGTACATTACCGTACACTACAGTGCACTACACTATAGTACACTACCGTACAGTACACTGCAGTACACTACAGTACATTACCATACAGTACATTACACTACAGTATACTACAGTACATTACCGTACAGTACACTACCGTACACGACCGTACACTACAATACACTACACTACAGTACACTACCGTACACTACAGTACACTACCGTACACTACACTACAATCCACTACAGTACACTACAGTACATTACCGTACAGTACACTACCGTACACTACAGTACACTACAGTACAGTCGTAAACACTTTGTACAAGACTCCATAGAGTAGAGTTTTACTTTTTACAGAATATGACTGTATGTGTCACGTCCGTCAAAGTGAGGAGACCAAGGCGCAGCGTGATGTGAATACATTCTACTTTAATTAAAGGAAGATCACTGAACAACTAACAAAAACAACAAAAAAACGGACGTGACGCTAATACAACGAGTGCTGACATGCAACTACACATAGACAACTACCCACCCAGACAGGTGGGAAAAGGCTACCTAAGTATGGTTCTCAATCAGAGACAACGATAGTCAGCTGCCTCTGATTGAGAACCACACCCGGCCAAACACACAGAAATACAAATCATAGAAAAAAGAACATAGAATGCCCACCCAAATCACACCCTGACCAAACCAAAATAGAGACATAAAAGCTCTCTATGGTCAGGGCGTGACAGTATGTCAGTGGAGGAAGAGCGGTTATGTAGAGTGTTCTTGGTGTGTTTAGCACAACTTCATTCGGTAAACAAGAATGGAACACGATTGTACTCTCGTCAAGTATGACTTATGGACGGATATCACTATAAAGGTGCGGTTCGTACAGTCATTCTTTTATGCACTGGTCAGTTTATAGAAGTTTACATCTATTCTCTCCAGCATTAAATTATTACAGATAACACTGAATTAATTCAATCTACTTGATTGCTTCCCCGGGGGATATTGAAATGTGTACATAACTGTAGGAACACCTTCCTAATATTGAGTTGTGCACCATTTTGCCCTCAGAACAGCCTCAATTCTTCAGGACATGGACTCTACAGGGTGTCAGAAAGTGTTCCACAGGGATGCTGGCCCATGTTGACTCCAATGCTTCCCACAGTTGTGTCAAATTGGCTGAATGTCCTTTGGGTGGTGGTCCATTCTTGATACACAAGGGAAACTGTTGAGCGTGAAAAACCCAGCTACGTTGCAGTTCAAATCAAATCAAATCAAATCAAGTTTATTTTATATAGCCCTTCGTACATCAGCTAATATCTCGAAGTGCTGTACAGACACCCAGCCTAAAACCCCAAACAGCAAGCAATGCAGGTGTAGAAGCACGGTGGCTAGGAAAAACTCCCTAGAAAGGCCAAAACCTAGGAAGAAACCTAGAGAGGAACCAGGCTATGAGGGGTGGCCAGTCCTCTTCTGGCTGTGCTGGGTGGAGATTATAACAGAACTATGCCAAGATGTTCAAAATGTTCATAAGTGACAAGCATGGTCAAATAATAATCATGAATAATTTTCATAGCCGATCATTAAGAGTTGAAAATAGCAGGTCTGGGACAGGTGGCGGTTCCATAACCGCAGGCAGAACAGTTGAAACTGGAATAGCAGCAAGGCCAGGTGGACTGGGGACAGCAAGGAGTCATCATGCCCGGTAGTCCTGACGTATGGTCCTAGGGCTCAGGTCCTCCGAGAGAGAGAAAGAGAGAGAGAAGGAGAGAATTAGAGAGAGCCAAGATTTTCAAAATGTTCATAAATGACAAGCATGGTCAAATAATAATCAGGAATAAATGTCAGTTGGCTTTTCATAGCCGATCATTAAGAATTGAAAACAGCAGGTCTGGGACAGGTAGGGGTTCCATAACCGCAGGCAGAACAGTTGAAACTGGAATAGCAGCAGGGCCAGGCGGACTGGGGACAGCAAGGAGTCATCATGCCCGGTAGTCCTGACGTATGGTCCTAGGGCTCCGGTCCTCCGAGAGAAAGAAAGAGAGAAGGAGAGAATTAGAGAGAGCCAAGATTTTCAAAATGTTCATAAATGACAAGCATGGTCAAATAATAATCAGGAATAAAAGTCAGTTGGCTTTTCATAGCCGATCATTAAGAGTTGAACAGGTAGGGGTTCCATAACAGCAGGCAGAACAGTTGAAACTGGAACAGCAGCAAGGCCAGGTGGACTGGGGACAGCAAGGAGTCATCATGCCCGGTTTGCCGTGACGTATGGTCCTAGGGCTCAGGTTCAGAGAGAGAAAGAAAGAGAGAACGAGAGAATTAGAGAGAGCATACTTAAATTCACACAGGACACTGGATAAGATAGGAGAAGTACTCCAGGTATAACCAACTGACCCTAGCCCCCCGACACATAAACTACTGCAGCATAAATACTGGAGGCTGAGACAGGAGGGGTCAGGAGACACTGTGGCCCCTATCGAAGATACCCCCGGACAGGGCCAAACAGGAAGGACACACTCAAACAGTTCTTGACACACTCAAACCGGTGTACCTGGCACCTACTACCATAACCCGTTCAAAGGCTCTTAAATCTTTTGTCTTTCCCATTGACCCTCTGAATGGCACACATACAAAAATCATGTCTCAATTGTCTCAAGGCTTAAAAATCATTCTTTGGTGACATCAATAAGGGATCATAGCTTTCACCTGGGTGATTCTCATGAAGCCAGTTTTAAACATGTCTGTAGCAAATTGAGTTACACAACTGTGATGCATATGTCAACTATCAGGACTAAGGAAACATGTCTTATTTCAAATTCATTTGACATTTTCGCCAGAATTTTGTACATTTTCACCCAAAAGTCTCATTACCGAAATGCGTCCGGATTAAATTATCGCCTCATTTTATAAAATTGTACTTTAGAAAAACCTAAGTTATTTGAATAAATGATGTGTTGCTGTAGTTTGTCCAAAGTTTATAAAAATGGTATACCAGTTGAATTTTACATTAAACTATAATATTTATTATGAACAAACACACAGTGTCTGTGAACATGCGTCTCATTACCGTAACACTTTTTCAAGTTCCTGTAAAAACGCCAATCAGTTTTTACATAAAGTTTTATTCACCCATGATGCATCACCTAGAGGACTAGTAGATGTTAATTTATTTGCTTATATTCCTTCAGAATGAGGTTCTTATTCTCAAACACCACCTTTATCCCACTTGGCCTTCTCATTTCCGTAACGTCTAAAAAGCTCAAATTGGGGAAAAGTCTGATTTAATTTTATAATAATTTTATAGTTTCATTTGAAATATTTTTACTTTCAGTGTTATGTTTAACTCAGGCCTTTTCATTGGGGGAGCAATGTTAAAAAATATTAGACTGATTTGTTTATACATTTTTGGGGACTGTTAAGGTAATGAGAATTTTGTGGAAATGGTTGTAAAATGCAAATATTCGGATTCAAAAAACATAATAATTATTATGAAGTAGAGATCCTAATCTCAGTGATATAAGAGGACATTTCATGAAAAATGAGACTTGAAAATGTTTGGGTCAAATGGCAGATTCGTGAGAATGACCCACCTGAATTCACCTGGTCAGTCTATGTCATGGAAAGAGCAGGTGTTCCCTAATGTTTTGTAGACTCAGTATATATTAATGCACGTTTAGTGTATTGTCTGCTGCCTTCCACAGGTCCTGCATGTTGTTTATCTTATCCTCTGTCTTAAAGTTAAAGGTATGACTGTTGTACAATATGTACTGGGTAGGTAGTGTGTTGCTGGTGTGTTGTATAGTGTGTACTGGGTAGGCAGTGTGTACTTGGTAGGTAGTGTGTTGCTGGTGTGTTGTATAGTGTGTACTGGGTAGGTAGTGTGTTGCTGGTGTGTTGTACAGTAGGTACTGGGTAGGCAGTGTGTTGCTGGTGTGTTGTATAGTGTGTACTGGGTATGTACTGTGTTGCTGGTGTGTTGTATAGTGTGTACTGGGTATGTAGTGTGTTGCTGGTGTGTTGTATAGTGTGTACTGGGTAGGCAGTGTGTTGCTGGTGTGTTGTATAGTGTGTACTGGGTAGGCAGTGTGTTGCTGGTGTGTTGTATAGTGTGTACTGGGTAGGCAGTGTGTTGCTGGTGTGTTACAGACTGTGATCTTGGCTGCTCTAGTGTGTTGAGTGCTAGTATTAGCTGTGTTAATAGCCGTCTGTAATGTGGCTGGTGCCTGTGGGAGTCATTACAAGGTGTCCACTACTGATTAACTGATTGATGATTCTCTATATCCTGGCATTCTCTAGCTGTGTGCTCAGGCACACACACACATGCACACGTTAATAATGCCAGACCCAGGCTGTGATCCCACTCTCTGAGGGTGTCTGAGAGAGAGTTGGGAAATGCAAAAAACACATTTCCAATTCACACATGCGTAACTTGTACATGTGTGAAATAGGAGAAATATAAGCACCCACACACACATTGTCTAGCAGAATTGCCTGCAGGCAGCTGAGGATTCCACATTGATGGAGTGGAGGGGTCTGGTCTTCTCTCTCACTTGAGCTGCTTGGGGAGAGAAGGATGGGTAGGGGTAGTGAGATGGAGGGTAGGGGAGGAGGGAAAGAGGGATGGGTAGGGGTAGTGAGATGGAGGGAAGGGGAGGAGGGAAAGAGGGATGGGTAGGGGTAGGGGTAGTGAGATGGAGGGTAGGGGAGGAGGGAAAGAGGGATGGGTAGGGGTAGTGAGATGGAGGGAAGGTGAGGAGGGAAAGAGGGATGGGTAGGGATAGTGAGATGGAGGGAAGGGGAGGAGGGAAATAGGGATGGGTAGGGGTAGGGGTAGTGAGATGGAGGGAAGGTGAGGAGGGAAAGAGGGATGGGTAGGGGTAGTGAGATGAAGGGAAGGGGAGGAGGGAAATAGGGATGGGTAGGGGTAGGGGTAGTGAGATGGAGGGAAGGGGAGGAGGGAAATAGGGATGGGTAGGGGTAGGGGTAGTGAGATGGAGGGAAGGGGAGGAGGGAAATAGGGATGGGTAGGGGTAGGGGTAGTGAGATGGAGGGAAGGGGAGGAGGGAAATAGGAATGGGTAGGGGTAGGGGTAGTGATATGGAGGGAAGGGGAGGAGGGAAATAGGGATGGGTAGGGGTAGGGGTAGTGAGATGGAGGGAAGGGGAGGAGGGAAATAGGGATGGGTAGGGGTAGTGAGATGGAGGGAAGGTGAGGAGGGAAAGAGGGATGGGTAGGGGTAGAGGTAGTGAGATGGAGGGAAGGTGAGGAGGGAAATAGGGATGGGTAGGGGTAGGGGTAGTGAGATGGAGGGAAGGGGAGGAGGGAGAGGGAGGGTTAGGGCAGAGCGTTTTTTCAGGTTTGTAAGGAAAAATGGGTCGCTTTGGGAGGGGTCTATGTATTATTGAGTGGAGATGAAAAGGCAGTCTTACCTCGAGGGTAGATCCTCCCTCTGGCAGCTGTGTGTGTGTGTGTGTGTGTGCGTGTGTTAGAGTCGGGTGGGGGGGGTAAAGCCTCCTCAGGCCGTTTCTGCAGACGTCTGCTCATCTCGCCCCTCGGAAAGGGCAGGAGTATGGGAAATATTATTGGAGGGGTTAGGAACCCAACCCTCCGTCCTCTCCTGCCCCTTTAGGCCACCTGTCCACCTGCTACTCTATCCTCAACCACTGTGTTATTCTACTCTGTTATTTATCATTAACCACAGTTCCATCCACAGTTTATAAAGTAGTCATACCGTATTTTTTTTTCAATTTAAAGTTTTATTAAGTTTTCAAACAACCAACCAAACACATTCCACATTCACAGATGTGACAGACTTAAAAAAAAAAAATAATAATAATAATAAAAATAAAAATAAATGTTATATATATATATATACATATATACATACCTACATATACATACATACACACATACACACAAATAATAATTATAACAAAATTTAAAATGTAGAACTTGCAGCAGCACTATCAAGGTTCTTATTTGCTATTTCCAGCCTTAGCTGAGATGACGAGCCAATGATTAGTTTTTAGATTTTACAGCACCTTACACAACACGCATCTGC
Source organism: Salvelinus alpinus (assembly GCF_045679555.1). NCBI lineage: Eukaryota > Metazoa > Chordata > Actinopteri > Salmoniformes > Salmonidae > Salvelinus > Salvelinus alpinus. The sequence continues at coordinate 35,070,251 of NC_092102.1, read as the reverse complement.
TCACCTCCCCGATCCCCCCATTCACTCTGTCCAATTTGAGATATAGTGGAGTAGTGGAGACCAGAGTCTATCAAACTTGGGCTGTCTCTTGTGGAGGTCATAAGTGAGCTTTTCAAGAGGGAGAAAGTCAACAATCTGGTCAATCCACATTTTAAATGTAGGAGAGGTACTAGAGGCCCACAATAGAAGGATACATTTCTTAGCAAAGTATGTAATGGTCATGAGCAAATTTTCTCTGTCAGGATCAAGAACAAAGTCCTGCTGGGCATTAAGAAGATAGAGACACGGGGTCATATCAAACTGTACATCTAGTATTTTCTGTGCAGCAGTATGTATAGATTGCCAAAATCTGGCAATCTCTCTACAGCTCCAAAATACATGCATATAGGTTCCACTTTCAGAGGTACATCTTTTACAGTTAGGAGAAATGTCTGTTTTCATTTTATGGAGTCTCAAGGGAGTGTAATAAAATTTGTACAAAAATTTGTAATTCGATTCTTTCATTTTTACATTAGTAGAGGAGCAGTATACCCTGTCGCAAACCTCCGCCCATAACTCATCACTGATAGTCAGACCAAGGTCCTTTTCCCAGATTATTTTCAAAGGAGTAAAGGAGGAGCCTCCTTTCTCAGAAAGGAGTCTATAGATATAGGATATTTTGCCTTTAATGGATTGCGCTGTGACAAGAAGGGTTTCAACTTCGTTCAACTGAGTTCTAAACCTCCTCTTGGAAGTAAATGAGGAGATGACATGTCTAATTTGAAGATATTAAAAAAAAATGGGATCTTGGCACATTGAATTCACTGCAGAGCTCTTGACAGGATTTCAGTGTAGTGGTCTTCTGATGAAATAGGTCTGAAAAGGTCCTGATTCCTAGAGTATGCCAAAGATTAAAGTTGGCATCCCTCAGGGCTTTTGGCAAGTCTGGGTTGCCTACTATAGGCGAGTGAGAGCATATTTGGGAGGAGATGCCCAGGTATTTCTTACAGTCCCTCCACGCTAGTAGGGTGCTGTAAATCACAAATGTTTTGGCTATGTTGCCCACTTCACTAAAGTTATTAATGAATATAGTTGAGCTTAGTGGCAATGAACCACAGGATTGGGCTTCTATCTGGATCCACGTTGACTCTTGTCTGTTTGTGATCCATGTTAGCATGTTGCGGATTTGGGCAGACCAGTAGTACAATTGAAGGGAGGGAAGGGCAAGACCGCCCTTAGATTCAGGTTTCGATAGAGTGGAGAGCTTGATCCTAGGTTTTTTATTGCCCCATATAAATTTGGTGATGCTTTGGTTAATTGTTTTGAAAAAGGAAGCTGGGAGATAGCATGGGAGCATCTGAAATAAATAGTTCAGTCTAGGGAGGATGTTCATACGGATTACATTAATTCTTCCTACTAAGCTAATTGGGAGGGAGATCCAGGTTTGGAGGTTGTTTTTGATTCGATCCAGGAGTGGAAGATAATTCTCCTTGAAAAGCCTATTCAGATCTGGTGTTATGAATATGCCAAGGTATTGAAACCCCTGTGTCTTCCATTGGAATGGGCATAGTGTCTTCATAGAACTGGTGAGTGTAATATTGAGAGGGCAGACAGTGGATTTGTTAAAATTTATCTTATAACCTGAAAACGTGCCATACTGAGCAATTGTGTCTAAAATGGGAGGAAGGGATTTCTCAGGGTTGGATATGTAGAGCAAGACATCATCCGCGTAAAGCGAAATCTTGTGCTGCAGGCCGCCTGCAGGAACACCTGTAATACTTGGATTGCTCCTTATCAACTCTGCCAGAGGCTCCGCCCCCAACAAGTAGAGCAGGGGGGATAGCGAGCACCCTTGTCTTGTGCCCCGTCCCAAAGGGAATCTGTCAGAGTTCAGTCCGTTAGTAGTCACCATGGCATTTGGATGAGAGTATAGTGATTTGATCCATTTAATAAAGTTTGGGCCCATATTGAACTTTTCTAAGACTGAGAACAAAAAGCTCCACTCCATCCTGTCGAACGCCTTCTCAGCATCCAGTGAAGCCAGCAGGACAGGGGTCTTCTGTGCGTTTACTTGATCAATAATATCAAAAAGACGGCGAATGTTATCAGAAGAGTATCTGTCTCTAATAAATCCAGTTTGGTCCGCTTTTATTATTTTGGGAAGAAGAGTGTTTAGTCTTTTGGCCAGCAATTTGGTAATTATTTTGTAGTCGAAATCCAACAAGCTTATGGGCCGGAAGGAGGAGCAGGATAGGGGGTCCTTGTCTTTTTTGAGCAACACTGTAATGCGAGCTGTGCGCATTGAGTCTGGGAGAACTCCGTTTTTGCAAAAATCCTCCAGCATTGGCATGAAAATAGGGCTAAGCTGGGGCCAAAAAGCTTTGTAGAACTCTCTGGGGAATCCATCTGGGCCTGGGGACTTGTTAGGTGGCATGGAGGTAATTGCCTCCAGGATCTCCTCAGGAGTGAAGGGGGAGTTGAGATCTTCTTGGTCAGTCTCTGATAGTTTAGGTAGCGAGATTCCCTCTAGGAAGGAGTGGAGTTCTGCTTCCGTGTGTTTTCTCTCAGAGGTATATAGTTTGCAGTAAAAATCATGAAAAGTTAAATTGATCTTTTTTGGGTCATATGTGACCTCGTCCTCTGCTGTTCGGATAGCCATAATTGTACGCTCTGACTGCTCTTTTTTTAAATTTATAAGCAAGCAATCTACTAGGCCTATTGCTATACTCATGGTATTTCTGTTTAGTAAAGAAAACTTTTTTTTTAATCTCCCGAGTATAGTCCAAATTCAGTTTGGCTTTGGCTGCTTTAAGTTGACTCCAGGAGGTGCTGTCTGTGGATTGTTTATGTACTTTTTCACAGCGTTCCAGCTCCCTCTCCAGATCTAGCCTGTGTGCTTCCATTGCTTTTTTCTTAGAGGAAGCATATGCAATTAGATGACCTCTTAGTGTGGCTTTAGCAGCGTCCCACATTGTGGCCGGAGAAACAGGAGAATCTTTGTTGTCTTGTGTGTAGTTGTCTATCCATGTAGTTACCAATGTATGGAATGCTTCGTTTGATAGCATGGAGGTGTTGAATTTCCAGCTCTTTGACCTCGGGATGTTTTTGCAGAGGTCAAAGCGGAGGTGGACAAAGGCGTGATCCGAAAGCGCTATGGGTCCGATTCTACACGTGGCTGAATTTATGAAACTCTTTGGGATAAAAATGTAATCTATACGGGAGTAGGTGTTATGGACATTAGAGTAGTATGTATAGTCCATAGATGAGCTATTAGTCTCTCTCCAGATATCTATCAGTCCCATCTCTTTAGTAAGAGAGTTCAACATCTTTGCAGATCTAGGATTTGTGGTGGGGACTTGAGATGATTTGTCTAGGGTTGGGTTCAGGGTACAATTAAAATCTCCGGCCAACACTCCAAAGGAAACACAATGCTCATTGAACAGGGTTATCATTTTCGACATAAAAGCAGGAGTATCTGTGTTAGGGGCGTATATGTTTAAGAGAGTAATTGGTTGCCCATACAGTGACCCAGTTATCAAAATAAATCTCCCCTCCAGATCAGATATGTTTTTGTCAATTATGAATGGAACATTCTTATGGATAAGTATGGCTGTGCCTCTACTGTTGGATTTGAAAGATGAGAAGTACACCTGTCCCACCCAAGCTCTGCGGAGTTTGGCATGTTCAGCATCACAGAGGTGTGTCTCTTGCAATAGCGCGATGTCTGCTTTTTCCTTTTTTAGAGCACATAGTATCTTTTTCCGTTTTATTGCATGACCTAGACCATGGCAGTTCCATGTCAATAGATTTAAGGTACTAGTCATCGTCATCGAACAGTAATCGAACTTTAGTGCAAGTCATCTCTGGGTAAAGGTGGATAGTAGTTACAGCTGCGTTCACATAAAAGGAAAATAAATGGTTTACATAAAATAACAGTCTCTGAACACCCCAGCCGAGTTCCCAAACAACTCGACATATCCCGTTGGATCTATTACCTCCCCGCTCAGTCACAATTCTGTGTTCCAACAACAACAACAAAAAAACCGGGAACAGTTAGCAACGCACAACGTCTCCCCCTCCCCACCAAAGAAATGCCTCATCCTCTCCGCCCCGCATTGGGTAAATGACAACGTAGCCCCCGTCCAGACCACATTAAAAATGGGAGAAAATAAAATCAATAGCCCAGCCTACATATAGTAGGCCTAGGTTATAATATGGAGCCTATCCCTCTCAGCTAAAGGAACATAAATATAGATTAGACGGCTATAATGACATTTAGCAGGGCGGGTGGGTCTTTGGATATCGGCTATATGTTGTCTTACCTCCTTTAGTAATAATAGTAATCGCATTTAGTCATTGGTCCATTTCTCATTGACCGGGGTTGTCTTTCAAAAAACGTTTTGCCTCTTCGGGAGTTTTGAAGTGTCGCAGGGCTCCTTGGTGAAGAATCCTGAGCTCGTTTGGGTATTTGAATCCCCTAAAGATGCCTCGGTCAATGGAGCATTTCTTCACCTCGTCAAACTCTCGGCGCTTTCGGCGTATTCCAGCTGACAGGTCCTGGAGTAAGGTGAGTTTGGCGTTTCCCACTGTAATGGTGTTGGTTTTCGCCGCCTGTAGGACTCGTTCCTTGTCGGTGAATCTCAAGAAACGTATGGTGATTGGGCGCTGTGGTTGTCTGGCTGCTGGTGGGGGCCTCAGTGCTCGGTGAGCTCTCTCGAGTTCTATGGGTCTGTCGGTGGACAGGTGGAGCCACTCGGGAAGTTTGTCTTGCAGGTAGCGGATCAGTGGCATGTTTCCCTCTTCTTTTTCGCCCAGATTTAATAGAACACAATTATTCCTTCGCCCCCTGTTTTCCAGGTCCTCTGTTTTCTCTTCCAGCTGCTCTATTTTTTTTTTAGCATATGCTATTGTTTCCATGGCGTCTGTCAATAAGTTTTCCGTGGATAGGATTCGCCCCTCTGCCTCGTCCAGGCGCCCCGCGTTTATGGTTATCTTGTTGTTTATGTCAGGCAAAGCATTTTCCAGGATTGTCACCTTGCCCCCTATCGCACTGAGCTGAGCGTTAATGGCATCTAGTTTAGTGTTGAGTTCTGTACGTTGGGATCTCAGCTCAGAAAAGATGTCTTCGACAGAGTGCGAGGTTGGCCTTCGTTGGGCCTCGGGGGGGAACGGGTCCTCTTGCTCCTGGCTAATGGCGCTAGCTTTTTCTGAAGCTAGCTGCTTCTTGGAGGCTTTTTCCGTCGCTAGTGCTCGAGTCCGGGTAAAAATGTCACCTTTAGTGTCGCCTTTTGTAGCCGCCATGACTTTTTGACTAAAGCTAAATGAGTTTAAACTTGAAGTGGAGGTAAGATTAGGAATTGGAAACTACTTGTGCGGAGCTCCTAGTTCATGCGGCCATCTCGTTCAGGGGTCACGTGATCCCTCGTCATACCGTATTTAAAAAAATCACGACAGCTGTAATGGAAACAAGACGTTTGGGTAAATTTTAATAAATGCCAACAGATAATTTGTATGTTGGTCATTTTGTGTCTGTAAAGTTAATTACGCGACAAATGCTGGTGGAAACGCTTTTATGCTCAAGTATTGTTAAAATAACCATCATATTGAAGTGAACTTGGAGTCACGCGATGATATGGTGTGTGGTCCTCCCACTACGATTTGGGAAACCATGCAGTTTATTAGGCTACAGATTAAATAATTTATAATGAACTTCACAGGGTGGTGAATATGCACGGTGATAAGCTTGATGCTCCTTTCCAATAAATATATACTAATTCTGGTGACATGATGATCGATGCTTGACTACCGTCTGACAAATAAAATATTATCTTATTCATAACAATCTCATAATGTAGACTAGTCTTCCCATCCAGCCTACCTGCCCTGTATCGGCCAGCTGTTGGTTAGAGCGCACGTACCAAGACCTGATAAGCACATCTGCTATTTAACACAACAGTTTGTGACAAAACCATCTGTAGAGTTGAAAATGTCATGGAAAAAACATTGAACTTTAGATTTTTATTCGGTACATGAAAACGAAAGCAAAAAAGTACATTTTGTGTGCACTACAGTATGTCATCACGCTCTGATTTTTTTATCCACAACCAGTCAGTTTGGTGGAAACAACACTGGTGGGAAAATATGCAGATTTTCTTTATGCAGATTTTAGAATATTTGCATGAAAATCTGTGGCCAATTGGATGAAACCTTAGCTATTGTCTCTGTGAGAACATACACTAGAATAGGCATACATAAATGTATGCAGTATTATTTAAAATAGCAGCTTTAGTACCATTCAATCATGTCCAGGAGTAATAAACACCTCATATCTAGGAGTAATAAGGTCCAGCTATAATCTACTTCAGCTCATCCCAACTGCACACACACAGCCACTGCCCTCTTTCTAAAAGCCTGTAGATGCTGGTTACATAAACAAGAGTTTGTTCTCTCTGCTTACCTACATTATTATTCAAAAGAGAGAACCTGATGTCCATAACTACAGGCATCCTGGTCCGGTGCTTAGTATTGTTTAGGAGAGATGTTTGGAACTGGTCATGGAGAGCCACAGTGTGCATAGGCTTTTGTTCTAGCCGAGTTCTAACACACCTGATTCAGCTGAGCAATGTACTACCTATATAGCACCACGCACTTGATTAGCTAGAGCAGGTGTGTTAGTGCAGCCTGCACACTCCACACCCAGTCCTGCAGCTCTGGAGGACCAGGAGTGAACAACAGTGCCCTTCAGTGCTACTGGCATTGTTTACCTTATCTACTGTTTATGAAAGGCAAACACACGCACACGCATCAAACATCAGATCCGATTGAGTTTCAGCAGAGACAGACATGAGAACAAGTGTGTGGTTTGCAGAACATGTGACCTGTTGTCACGCCCTGACCTTAGAGAGCCGTTTTATTTCTCTATTTGGTTAGGTCAGGATGTGATGTGGGGTGGGCATTCTATGTTTTGTATTTCTTTGTGTTTGGCCGAGTGTGGTTCCCAATCAGAGGCAGCTGTCTATCGTTGTCTCTGATTGGGAATCATACTTTTTCCCACCTATGTTGTGGGATCTTGTTTTTGTACAGCTCTTGTAGCCTACGGAACGGTACGTTCGTTTTGGTTTCACTTTGTTATTTTGTTGCTGGTTCTCATTTAAATAAATATGATGACCACAAATTAAGCTGCGCCTTGGTCTCCTTCAAACAACGCACGTTACACCTGTGCTAAGGAAATGATGTAATCCAGTGTTGTGTTGTTTCTGTAAAACTGCAGTGTGTGTATGATTGTTTTTGCAGATCTTGATAAATAAAGGCTAGATAAAGGTTAAATATATATATTTTTTAAGTATGTCTGTTCATATATTTCTGATGTGACCACTGTCAGTGTCCCACACTGCATTATTTGTAATAAGCAATGGTTAGTTGACGTTACACCTTCCTCTCCGAGCCACAGTGTTTACAGTTAAAGGGATATGAGTTCTGTAGTGTAGGGCTGATCATACAGTAGGCCATGTGGTTTTGTGGTTTGTTGGTTTTGCTGAGCCTAGATTCTTCTCATCAGAGAAAGAGTAAGCTACACTTTGTCCTTATCTGGGTTCATGCCTGCTCTCCTGCCTCCCTCTTTTCCTCTCCCCTTTCTCTCAGGCATTTTCTTTACTTGTCCTCTCTTCTCTCCCTTCTTCTGCCCTCTTCTCCTTCCCTTGTTCTTTCTTTTATTCTCAAACAGACCTCTCTCGCTCTCTCTTTCTCTCTCTCTCTCGCTCTCTCTTTCTCTCTCTCTCTCAGAGCACTGTACAACTATTCTGCTGAAAGTGTAAATATTTCCTGCCTGCTTTTAGCCCGTGGGCTGCTGATCTACTGAGTTGGCAGTGTGTGCGTGCATGCGTATGTTCTGCCTGATCTTAGACTGACCATTGTGTGTGTGAGAGTGTGCTTTAGATTTTGATCAGGGGTATACAGTCTCTATGTTGGTTTTATGATAGCTCTTTGTTCCCTTTGTGAGTGGTTATTGATAATTTAAAAATGTTAAACCACTGGTATTGATGTTGGATTAAGAATGTTAACCTGTTCTTCTCTCTTTGGTCCTCCTGGTGTGTGTGTGTGTGTGTGGTGTGTGTGTGTGTGTGTACATGGAACAATAACAATGGCATAGAGGACATGTGCAGCGTGGTTGGTCTGTCAGACACTGTCTGTCATTTTATGGCAGGCAGCAATGTAGTGCACTGCCAACCCACAGCTCTCTGCGTCCTCCCGCAACAGGACGGGTAGCCTATTCTCATCAGAGAGATCTTTGAAACCTTGAATAAGCGTTTCAAATATGGTGAAATTACACTCTCTAATTTTATACTTTTTACATTTTGTCAAGAAATGCAGCTCTGTCTCAGGTTCTGCTATGGTGCAGTGATTATACAGCCTTTCCTCTACAGGGAGCCAGGTTTTCCTGTTTCTACCCTTCTCAATGGCAAGGCTGTTCTCACTGAGCCTGTACGGTTTTTCTAAGGTTTTGATCAGTAACCATGGTCAAATAGTTAGCCACGGTGTACTGTCAATTTAGTGCCAGATAGCACTGCATTTTGCTTTGTGCTTGTGTTTCCCAATAGGTAATGTAGTTTTGTTTTGACTGTGTTGTAATTTGGTTTGTTCTGATTGATTAGATGTTCTGGTCCTGAAGCTTGGTGTGTTAGTTAAACAGGTTTGTGAACTGAGCCCCAGGACCAGCTGTCACCCGCTGTCCTGCTCCAGCGCTCAACTTCGCCGGTCTACTAACCACCGGTCCTGGCAACCCACATCTAGCAACCATCATTGCGCACACCTGGACTTCATCATCACCCTGATTACACTCCCTTTATTTAGCCCTCAGTAGCCTCATTCTTCAGACAGTATTGGTTTTGTTTACGTTCAGTACGCGTATACATTACACCAGCTGGATGAGGGTTCTCTTTTCTTTGCTCAGCTCTTGGCATTGCAGGGCTTGATAGTGATATGATAAGGGGTCACTGTATTTGAGATGTTTCTAAAACTTAATTGCTCTTTTTTGAGTTTTTATTATTGGATATCGGCCTAATTCTGCCCTGTAGCATTGTTTGTAGTTTTCCTCTGTACATGTAGGAGAATCTTACAGAACTCTGCATGGAGGGTTTCAATGGGGTGTTTGTCCTATTGGGTGAAATCTTGTTTTGTGGACCCCACACCTCGCTGCCATGAACTGCAATTTTTTCAATGACACATTCAATTAGTTTTAGCCAAATTATTAGGTATTTGAATTTGTTTTTTAATGGCATAGAATGCCCTCCATGCTTTCTCTCTCAGTTCATTCATTGCCTCATTTAGGTGTCCAGTTGAGCTTATTTTTAAACCTAAGGAATTGGAGTGTGTGCAGTACTTCCCTGAGATCTTGATCTTCTCTGGAAAATCATTATTTTGGGGATTTACTGCCAGGGCCCAGGCTCAGCTGTAGGCCATAGGCCATTTGCTGTGGGTGACAGCAGGCACAGGTCGAAGGCCCCCACTTTTTCCAAATTTTGTTACGTTACAGCCTTATTCTAAAATGGATTAAAAAAGAAAAAAATCCTAATCAATCTACACACAATGCCCAATAGTGACAAAATGAAAACAGGTTTTTATACATTTTTGCAAATTTATAAAAAATAGAAAACAGAAATATTAACGTAAGTATTCAGCCATTTTGCTATGAGACTCGAAATTGAGCTCAGGTGCATCCTGTTTCCATTGATCATCCTTGAGATGTTTCTGCAACCTGATTGGAGTCCACCTGTGGTAAATGTAAGTAATTGGACATGATTTGGAAAGGCACACACCTGTCTATATAAGGTCCCATAGTTGACAGTGCATGTCAGAGCAAAAATAGGCAGCATTCCTCCTCCTCCAAACACGGCAAGTTGAGTTGATGCCAAATAACTCCATTTTGGTCTCATCTGACCACAACACGTTCACCCAGTTGTCCTCTGAATCATTCAGATGTTCATTGGCAAACTTCAGACGGGCATGTATATGTGCTTTCTTGAGCAGGGGGACCTTGCGGGCGCTGCAGGATTTCAGTCCTTCACGGCGTAGTGTGTTACCAATTGTTTTCTTGGTGACTATGGTCCCAGCTGCCTTGAGATCATTGACAAGATCCTCCTGTGTAGTTCTGGGCTGATTCCTCACCATTCTCATGATCATTGCAACTCCACGAGGTGAGATCTTGCATGGAGCCCTAGGCCAAGGGAGTTTGACAGTTATTTTGTGTTTCTTCCATTTGCGAATAATCGCACCAACTGTTGTCACCTTCTCACCAAGCTGCTTGGCAATGGTCTTGTAGCCCATTCCAGCCTTGTGTAGATCTACAATCTTGTCCCTGACATCCTTGGAGAGCTCTTTGGTCTTGGCCATGGTGGAGAGTTTGGAATCTGATTGATTGATTGCTTCTGTGGACAGGTGTCTTTTATACAGGTAAGAAACTGAGATTAGGAGCACTCCCTTTAAGAGTGTGCTCCTAATCTCAGCTCGTTACCTGTATGAAAGACACCTGGGAGCCAGAAATCTTTCTGATTGAGAGGGGGTCAAATACCTATTTCCCTCATTAAAATGCAAATCAATTTATAACGTTTTTGACATGCGTTTTTCTGGATTTTTTTGTTGTTATTCTGTCTCTCACTGTTCAAATAAACCTACCATTAAAATTATAGACTGATCATTTCTTTGTCAGTGGGCAAACGTACAAAATCAGCAGGGGATCAAATACTTTTTTCCCTCACTGTATATGGTAGAGTGGCTAGACGGAAGCCACTCCTCAGTAAAAGGCACATGACGAAAGCCACCTAAAGGACTCTGAGATCATGAGAAACAAGATTCTCTGGTGTGATGTAACCAAGTTTGAACTCTTTGGCCTGAATGTCGAGTGTCACGTCTGGAGACATCTTGGCACCACTCATCACCTGGCCAATACCATCCCTTCTGGGAATCATGGTGGTGGCAACGTCATGCTGTGGGGATGTTTTTCAGCGGCAGGGACTGGGAGACTAGTCAGGATCGAAGGAAAGATGAACGGAGCAAAGTACAGAGAGATCATTGATGAAAACCTGCTCCAGAGCGCTCAAACTGGGGCGAAGGTTCACCTTCCAAGAGGACAACGACCCTAAGCACACAGCCAAGACAATGCAGGAGTGGCTTCGGGACAAGTCTCTGAATGTTCTTGAGTGGCCCAGCCAGAGCCCGGACTTGACCCCGATCGAACATCTCTGGAGAGAACTGAAAATAGCTGTACTAACCTGACAGAGCTTGAGAGGATCTGCAGAGAAGAATGGGAGAAACTCCCCAAATACAGGTGTATCAAGCTTGTAGCGTCATACTCAAGAACTCGAGGCTGTAATCGCTGCCAAAAATGCTTTAACAAAGTACTGAGTAAAGGGTCTGAATACTTATGTAAATGTGATATTTCAGTAGTTTTTTTATTTATTATAAATTTGCAAAGAGTTCTAAAAAGCGATCTTTGCTTTGTCATTATGGGGTATTGTGTTTATATTGATGAGGGAATCCATTTTAGAATAAGGCTGTAATGTTAGAAAATTTGGGAAAAGTGAAGGGGTCTGAATACTTTTCGAATGTCATATGTTTTACCCCCTACATCACTTTCAATAACTTTGTAGAACAGTCCTGTATGCCAAATCAAATTATTTTTGGAAGTCAATAAAGCAAGCGTATATTTTGGTATTATTTTGGTTGACATGTTTATCTATCATGGTGTGTAGGGCGTAAATATGATCTGTCTTGCGATGTTTTGATATAAATCCAATGTAGCTTTTACTCAAGACATTGTGCTTATTAAGGAAGTGTATAACTCTTACATTTATAATACTACAGGGAACCTTCTCCAGGTTAATATTCACACAAATGCCTGTGTAATTGTCCGGGTCAAATTTGTCTCCGTTCTTAAAGATTGGGGTTATGAGTCCTTGATTTCAGATATCATGAAAATAACCTACACTCAGGATGAAATTAAACCGTTTTAATATAGCCAATTGAAATGTTCTAATCAATTAAACTTGTCATGAATTTGGCGTTGTTCTGCGTTTGCATCAATTTGAACGTTGTTGTACATTGTTTTGAAATGGGTTGTCCTTATGTCACCATTTTGCATCGCTAATTCCTCTAGAATTAGAATTTGTTTCTGTTTATGGACTCCTCAATTAGTGTCAGCTGCTTGCTGTTGTACTGTGCCATTATTTGCGTCTCTGTGCTTTTGGTTTGATATTGTTCTAAGTTTTTTCCTTTTTACAATCTGCATCAAACCAGTTGTTGTCTTTTTTGGTTGGTTTCCTATCAGTTCCAGTTGTGCTTCTATTGTCGTTTGCTTGAATATATTGTTGATGTTTTTTACTGCTAGATTGATGCTTTCTTTACTGTGAATGGATGTGGTATGCAGAAAGTAATCTAAGAGTGTTTGTATTTATTGGTTACTGGTTGCTTTCTGGTATTCTTCTGTGCTGTTTTGGGCCCATCTGTATACATTTCTGATTTTGTACAGCTTACTGGGCTGTGAATGTGTGGTTTCCATATCTGTTCTTTTGAGGAACAAGGTAATTTGGCTGTGATCAGACAGAGGTGTTAGTGGCTTGATGGTGAATGAGCTGAGAGAATGGGTCAATGTCTGTAATCATAGTCTACTGTGATGTGGCCAAGAGGTGAACAATAGGTGAATCTCCCAAAGAATCCCCCCATAACCTACCATTGAAATAGTACAGACCCAGGCTTCGACTGAGCTGAAATAGATCCCTTCCATTTTTGTTGATGGTGCTGTCACTGTTGTTTCATGGGGGAGATTAAGACAGTTAGAAACAGTAATGCTCTCTATTTCTCTCTCTGTCACAACTGTCTTTCCTAGAACTCTCTCTACTTTACTCTTTGCTCCCTCTTTCTCTTCCTGTCTTTCCATTCTCCCTCTGGTCCGTGGCTCAGACAGTGGGGCTGATTGCCCGGCTCCATCGTAACGGAGGGATGTTCAACAAGAATTGACTCGGCTGAATGCTCACAGGTTCCCACCTCTGACATCACACCAGGCACCCATCTCAGAGAAAAACTAACGGAGAGAAAGGTAGAGAGGGAGAGAGAGAGGGAGAGAAAGGGAGAGAGAGAGGGAGAGAAAGGGAGAGGGAGAGAAAGGGAGAGAGAGAGAGAGAGAGAAAGGGAGAGGGAGAGAAAGGGAGAGAGGAAGAGAAAGGAAGAGAGAAAGGGAGAGAAAGGGAGAGAGAGGGGGAGAGAGAGGGAGAGAAAGGGAGAGAGAGGGGAGAGAAAGGGAGAGAAGGAGAGAGAGAGAGAGAGAGAAAGGGAGAGAAAGGGAGAGAGCGAGGGAGAGAGCGAGGGAGAGAAAGGGAGAGAGAAAGGAAGAGAGAGGGAGAGAAATGGAGAGAGAGAAAGGGAGAGGGAGAGAAAGGGAGAGAGAAAGGGAGAGAACGGGAGAGAGAGAGAAAGGGAGAGAGAGGGGGAGAGAGAGGGAGAGAAAGGGAGAGAGAGAGGGAGAGAAAGGGAGAGAGGGAGAGAGAAAGTGAGAGAGAGAGGGAGAAAGGGAGAGAGAGAGGGAGAGAAAGGGAGCGAGAGAAGGAGAGAAAGGGAGCGAGAGAGGGAGAGAGAGAGAGAGAGGGAGAGAAAGGGAGAGAAAGGGAGAGACCGGTGGATTCTGTTTTGGTTATGATCATTGGTTCAGTTGTCACTTTATTTTAGTGAGTTACAAAATAGGAACAGCACTCTCAGCTTTCTATTCCACTAGGCTTGAAATAGGAACAGCACTCTCAGCTTTCTATTCCACTAGGCTTGAAATAGGAACAGCACTCTCAGCTTTCTATTCCACTAGGCTTGAAATAGGAACAGCACTCTCAGTTTTCTATTCTACTAGGCTTGAAATAGGAACAGCACTCTCAGCTTTCTATTCCACTAGGCTTGAAATAGGAACAGCACTCTCAGCTTTCTATTCCACTAGGCTTGAAATAGGAACAGCACTCTCAGCTTTCTATTCCACTAGGCTTGAAATAGGAACAGCACTCTCAGCTTTCTATTCCACTAGGCTTGAAATAGGAACAGCACTCTCAGCTTTCTATTCCACTAGGCTTGAAATAGGAACAGCACTCTCAGCTTTCTATTCCACTAGGCTTGAAATAGGAACAGCACTCTCAGCTTTCTATTCCACTAGGCTTGAAATAGGAACAGCACTCTCAGCTTTCTATTCCACTAGGCTTGAAATAGCAGCCCTTTAAGAGTTATTGTCATACTCTGCTCTCAGAAACAGGAGGCTGGTGAGGGGAGGAGGGCTCATAATAAATGATTGAATGGAATATGATCAAACACATGGAAACCACTTGTTTGATGTGTTTCATACCATTCCAGCCATTCCTACAGTATGAGCTTGTCCTCCCCAATTAAGGTGCCACCAGCCACCTGTGCTGGTTAGGAAGATGTTTTGAGTGTGTTGTGCTCTCTGGTGCTCCAGATATGAGTAATATCTTGTAGACTGTTATATGTGTGTGTGGATGTTGTGTGTGCGCGTACGTGCATGTGCGTCATCTGTTCTCCGTGGGTAAAAGACACTTTGCTGTTTCCTGTGGTGGAGGTGCAGATGAGCGGAAGTTTCACATTCAGTGTTAGTCAGGTCGTTCCATGTCATTTCAGCAAACCATGACAACCACCATCTCAGATTGTTCTGAAATTATTTCTGTAGTTAGAAACAGATAAGATTAGCATTCATGCATCCTTATTTGTTGATATCTGAGAAAGTACTGATTGCACCCAAATTTACCATTTTAATTTACAGGATTCATATAATATCCAATACATATACTTCCTAACATCCGATTTGGACCAAACGTTTTTCTAATAATGAGTTAGACATGAAGAATCCAAAGAGATGGTCAAAAGCCACCTATGGACCCCCCCCCCCCCCCCCCACACACACCAATTCCACCCAACAATGAGTATATAGTATCAGTTTTCTATGTCTGGGGTCCATAGGTGGCTTTTGGTGGCTTTTGACCACCTCTTTAGATTCCTCTTTGGATTCCTCATGTCTAACAAGTTGCGTCTTGGAGTATTGTTTCTTCGTCATATGTAATGTATTCTCAGTGACTTTGGTGATGTTTTTTACCCTGTTCAGATAAATAAGTCATTGAAGTTGTTAGGTTGATGTCCCATCTTACATCCTGATATTACTAGGTTCTGACCGCTCGTTGTTGGGGTGGGGGGTCCGTGGGTGGCTTTTGACAATTTTGGGGGATTCCTAACTCATTGTTAGAAAAAAGTTTGATCCAAATCAGATGTTAGGTACTATATTTATTGATTATTATATGAATCCTATAAATTAAGATGGCCAATTTGGGTGCAATCAATAAGCTTAATTTCTCAGAGATCAACTAATCTTTAAACAAAATAATGTTCATCATATTTCCACAGAACACAAGACTGAGCTGCATGCAGCAGCAGAGGATATACTTTAGTAAGCTGTAATCTTTCTCTCTCTCTGTCTTTCTGTCTCTCTGTCTCTCTCTCTCTCTCTACCGCTGTCTCTCTCTTTGTTTCTCTCTATCTGTTTATCTCTCTACCTCTGTCGCTCTGTTTCTCTCTCTCTCTCTTTCTCTCTCTCTATTTATTTCTCTCTGTTTCTCCCTACCTCTGTCTCTCTCTGTCTTTCTGTCTCTCTCCCTCTCTCTCTCTGTTTCTCTCTATCTGTTTTTCTCTCTCTCTGTTTCTCTCTCTCTGTTTCTCTCTACCTCTGTCTCTCTATCTGTTTTTCTCTCTCTCTCTCTCTGTTTCTCTCTCTCTCTCTGTTTCTCTCTATCTGTTTTTCTCTCTCTCTCTGTGTCTTTCTGTCTCTCTCTGTCACGCCCTGGCCTTAGTTATCTTTGTTTTCTGTATTATTTTAGTTAGGTCAGGGTGTGACATGGGGGATGTTTGTGTGTATTTGTCTCGTCTAGGGTGGTTGTATTGTATAGGGGGTTTTGTAGAGTGTATGGGGTTGTGTTCAGTGTAGGTGTTTAGGAAAGTCTATGGTTGCCTGGTTTGGTTCTCAATCAGAGACAGCTGTTTATTGTTGTCTCTGATTGGGAGCCATATTTAAGGCAGCCATGGGCATTAGGCTGTTGTGGGTAATTGTCTATGTCTATGTTGCATGTTAGCACTTAGTCTGTATAGCTTCACGTTTGTTGTTTTGTTAGTTTATATAAGTATTTGTTTCGTCTTCATTTTATTAAAGAAGATGTATAATTATCACGCTGCGCCTTGGTCCACTCTTTCACCTCAAGACGATCGTGACACTCTCTCTCTCTCTGTTTCTCTCTATCTGTTTTTCTCTCTCTCTCTCTATTTCTGTCAATTGAATTGAATTAAATTTGCTTTATTGGCTTGACGTTTATTATTATTTAACCTTTATTTAACAAGGCAAGTCAGTTAAGAACAGATTATTATTTACAATGACAGCCTACCAAAAGGCAAAATACCTCCTGCGGGGACGGGGGCTGGGATTAAAAATAAATACAAAAAAAACAAATATAGGACAAAACACACATCACGACAAGAGAGAGACAACAGAACTCTACATAAAGAGAGACCTAAGGCAACAACATAGCAAGGCAGCAACACATGACAACACAACATGGTAGCAACACAACATGGTAGCAGCACAAAACATGGTACAAACATTGTTGGGCACAGACAACAGCACAAAGGGCAAGAAGGTAGAGACAACAATACATCATGCAAAGCAGCCACAACTGTCAGTAAGTGTCCACGTTTGAGTCTTTGAATGAAGAGATTGAGATGAAACTGTCCAGTTTGAGTGTTTGTTGCAGCTCGTTCCAGATGCCAGCTGCAGCAAACTGAAAAGACAAGCGACCCAGGGATGTGTGTGCTTTGGGGACCTTTAACAGAATGTGACTGGCAGAACGGATATTGTATGTGGAGGATGAGGGCTGCAGTAGATATCTCAGATAGGGGGGAGTGGGGCCTAAGAGGGTTTTATAAATAAGCATCAACCAGTGGGTCTTGCAATGGGTATACAAAGATTACCAGTTTACAGAGGAGTATAGAGTGCAGTGATGTGTCCTATAAGGAACATTGGTGGCAAATCTGATGGCCGAATGGTAAAGAACATCTCGTCGCTCGAGAACACCCTTACCTGCTGATCTATAAATTATGTCTCCGTAATCTAGCATGAGTAGGATGGTCATCTGGATCAGGGTTAGTTTGGCAGTTGTGGTGAAAGAGTGATTACGATAGAGGAAACCAAGTCTAGATTTAACTTTAGCCTGCATTTTCGATATGTGCTGAGAGAAGGACAGGGTACCGTCTAGCCATACTCCCAAGTATGTGTATGAGGTGACTACCTCAAGCTCTAAACCCTCAGAGGTAGTAATCACACCTTTGGGGAGAGGGGCATTCTTCTTACCAAACCACATGCCTTTGTTTTAGAGGTGTTCAGAACAAGGTTAAGGGTAGAGAACGCTTGTTGGACACTAAGAAAGCTTTGTTGTAGAGCATTTAACACAAAATCCAGGGAGGGGCCAGCTGAGTATAAGACTGTATCATCTGCATATAAATGGATGAGAGAGCTTCCTACTGCCTGAGCTATGTTGTTGATGTAAATTGAGAAGCGCGTGGGGCCTAGGATTGAGCCTTAGGGTACTCCCTTGGTGACAGGCAGTGGCTGAGACAGCAGATTTTCTGACTTTATACACTGCACTCTTTGAGAGAGGTAGTTAGCAAACCAGGCAAAAGACCCCTCAGAGACACCAAAATTCCATGGCCAGCCCACAAGAATGGAATGGTCTACCGTATCAAAAGCTTTGGCCAAGTCAATAAAAATAGCAGCACAACATTGCTTAGAATCAAGGGCAATGGTGACATCATTGAGGACCTTTAAGGATGCAGTGACACATCTATAATCTGAGCGGAAGCCAGATTGCATACCAGAGAGAATACTATAGACATCAAGAAAGCCAGTCAGTTGATTATTGACAAGTTTTTCCAACACTTTTGATTAACAGGGCAAAATAGAAATAGGCCTATAACAGTTAGGATCAGCTGTATCTCCCCCTTTAAATAAAGGACGAACCGTGGCTGGCTTCCAAGCAATGGGAACCGCCCCAGAAAGGAGAGACCGGTTAAATTTGAAACCCTTATTCAAGGTTTCTAAGACCTCTCTGATGAGAATAGGCTACCCATCCTGTTGGGGGAGGACGCAGAGAGCTGTGGGTTGGCAGCGCACTACATTGCTGCCTGCCATAAGATGAGGGACAGTGTCTGACAGACCAATCAACCTGCACATGTACTCTACTGTATGCTTATTGTTATTGTTCAATGTATGGTTATTTTGACCATTGGTAACAATGACGTAACATTTAACATTACATTTAAGTCATTTAGCAGACGCTCTTATCCAGAGCGACTTACAAATTGGTGCATTCACCTAATGACATCCAGTGGAACAGCCACTTTACAATAGTGCATCTAAATCTTTTAAGGGGGGGGGGGGGGGGGGGGCAGAAGGATTGCTTTATCCTAGGTATTCCTTGAAGAGGTGGGGTTTCAGGTGTCTCCGGAAGGTGGTGATTGACTCCGCTGTCCTGGCGTCGTGAGGGAGTTTGTTCCACCATTGGGGTGCCAGAGCAGCGAACAGTTTTGACTGGGCTGAGCGGGAACTGTACTTCCTCAGTGGTAGGGAGGCGAGCAGGCCAGAGGTGGATGAACGCAGAGCCCTTGTTTGGGTGTAGGGCCTGATCAGAGCCTGAAGGTACTGAGGTGCCGTTCCCCTCACAGCTCCGTAGGCAAGCACCATGGTCTTGTAGCGGATGCGAGCTTCAACTGGAAGCCAGTGGAGAGAGCGGAGGAGCGGGGTGACGTGAGAGAACTTGGGAAGGTTGAACACCAGACGGGCTGCGGCGTTCTGGATGAGTTGTAGGGGTTTGATGGCACAGGCAGGGAGCCCAGCCAACAGCGAGTTGCAGTAATCCAGACGGGAGATGACAAGTGCCTGGATTAGGACCTGCGCCGCTTCCTGTGTGAGGCAGGGTCGTACTCTGCGGATGTTGTAGAGCATGAACCTACAGGAACGGGCCACCGCCTTGATGTTAGTTGAGAACGACAGGGTGTTGTCCAGGATCACGCCAAGGTTCTTAGCGCTCTGGGAGGAGGACACAATGGAGTTGTCAACCGTGATGGCGAGATCATGGAACGGGCAGTCCTTCCCCGGGAGGAAGAGCAGCTCCGTCTTGCCGAGGTTCAGCTTGAGGTGGTGATCCGTCATCCACACTGATATGTCTGCCAGACATGCAGAGATGCGATTCGCCACCTGGTCATCAGAAGGGGGAAAGGAGAAGATTAATTGTGTGTCGTCTGCATAGCAGTGATAGGAGAGACCATGTGAGGTTATGACAGAGCCAAGTGACTTGGTGTATAGCGAGAATAGGAGAGGGCCTAGAACAGAGCCCTGGGGGACACCAGTGGTGAGAGCGCGTGGTGAGGAGACAGATTCTCGCCACGCCACCTGGTAGGAGCGACCTGTCAGGTAGGACGCAATCCAAGCGTGGGCCGCGCCGGAGATGCCCAACTCGGAGAGGGTGGAGAGGAGGATCTGATGGTTCACAGTATCGAAGGCAGCCGATAGGTCTAGAAGGATGAGAGCAGAGGAGAGAGAGTTAGCTTTAGCAGTGCGGAGCGCCTCCGTGATACAGAGAAGAGCAGTCTCAGTTGAGTGACTAGTCTTGAAACCTGACTGATTTGGATCAAGAAGGTCATTCTGAGAGAGATAGCAGGAGAGCTGGCCAAGGACGGCACGTTCAAGAGTTTTGGAGAGAAAAGAAAGAAGGGATACTGGTCTGTAGTTGTTGACATCGGAGGGATCGAGTGTAGGTTTTTTCAGAAGGGGTGCAACTCTCGCTCTCTTGAAGACGGAAGGGACGTAGCCAGCGGTCAAGGATGAGTTGATGAGCGAGGTGAGGTAAGGGAGAAGGTCTCCGGAAATGGTCTGGAGAAGAGAGGAGGGGATAGGGTCAAGCGGGCAGGTTGTTGGGCGGCCGGCCGTCACAAGACGCGAGATTTCATCTGGAGAGAGAGGGGAGAAAGAGGTCAAAGCACAGGGTAGGGCAGTGTGAGCAGAACCAGCGGTGTCGTTTGACTTAGTAACAATGTACAGTGGGGCAAAAAAGTATTTAGTCAGCCACCAAATGTGCAAGTTCTCCCACTTAAAAAGATGAGAGAGGCCTGTAATTTTCATCATAGGTACACTTCAACTATGACAGACAAAATGAGAAAAAAAATCCAGAAAATCACATTGTAGGATTTTTAATGAATTTATTTGCAAATTATGGTGGAAAATAAGTATTTGGTCAATAACAAAAGTTTATCTCAATACTTTGTTATATACCCTTTGTTGGCAATGACAGAGGTCAAACGTTTTCTGTAAGTCTTCACAAGGTTTTCACACACTGTTGCTGGTATTTTGGCCCATTCCTCCATGCAGATCTCCTCTAGAGCAGTGATGTTTTGGGGCTGTTACTGGGCAACACGGACTTTCAACTCCCTCCAAAGATTTTCTATGGGGTTGAGATCTGGAGACTGGCTAGGCCACTCCAGGACCTTGAAATGCTTCTTACGAAGCCACTCCTTCGTTGCCCGGGCGGTGTGTTTGGGATCATTGTCATGCTGAAAGACCCAGCCACGTTTCATCTTCAATGCCCTTGCTGATGGAAGGAGGTTTTCACTCAAAATCTCACGATACATGGCCCCATTCATTCTTTCCTTTACACGGATCAGTCGTCCTGGTCCCTTTTCAGAAAAACAGCCCCAAAGCATGATGTTTCCACCCCCATGCTTCACAGTAGGTATGGTGTTCTTTGGATGCAACTCAGCATTCTTTGTCCTCCAAACACGACGAGTTGAGTTTTTACCAAAAAGTCCTATTTTGGTTTCATCTGACCATATGACATTCTCCCAATCTTCTTCTGGATCATCCAAATGCTCTCTAGCAAACTTCAGACGGGCCTGGACATGTACTGGCTTAAGCAGGGGGACACGTCTGGCACTGCAGGATTTGAGTCCCTGGCGGCGTAGTGTGTTACTGATGGTAGGCTTTGTTACTTTGGTCCCAGCTCTCTGCAGGTCATTCACTAGGTCCCCCCGTGTGGTTCTGGGATTTTTGCTCACCGTTCTTGTGATCATTTGCGTGGAGATCTTGCGTGGAGCCCCAGATCGAAGGAGATTATCAGTGGTCTTGTATGTCTTCCATTTCCTAATAATTGCTCCCACCGTTGATTTCTTCAAACCAAGCTGCTTACCTATTGCAGATTCAGTCTTCCCAGCCTGGTGCAGGTCTACAATTTTGTTTCTGGTGTCCTTTGACAGCTCTTTGGTCTTGGCCATAGTGGAGTTTGGAGTGTGACTGTTTGAGGTTGTGGACAGGTGTCTTTTATACTGATAACAAGTTCAAACAGGTGCCATTAATACAGGTAACGAGTGGAGGACAGAGGAGCCTCTTAAAGAAGAAGTTACAGGTCTGTGAGAGCCAGAAATCTTGCTTGTTTGTAGGTGACCAAATACTTATTTTCCACCATAATTTGCAAATAAATTCATAAAAAATCCTACAATGTGATTTTCTGGATTTTTTTTTCTCATTTTGTCTGTCATAGTTGAAGTGTACCTATGATGAAAATTACAGGCCTCTCTCATCTTTTTAAATGGGAGAACTTGCACAATTGGTGGCTGACTAAATACTTTTTTGCCCCACTGTACATATTGCCAAAGCTTACTTTGGATGTTTACAATATTAAAATAATAAGAATCAAAATTGTCAACGGGACAACAGTAACAACAATAACCAAGGGTCAAAATAACCATGCATTGAACAATAACAATAAGCATACAGTAGAGGACATGTGCATGTTGATTGGTCTGTCAGACACTGTCCCTCAGATTTTCTTTTATGGCGTAGAATGCCCTGCGTGCTTTCTCTCTCAGCTCATTCACTGCATCATTAAGGTGTCCAGTTGAGCTTATTTTTAAACCTAAGTAATTGTAGTGTGTGCAGTAGTCTATATATTTTGTACCAATTGAGAACTTTGGTCTAATTCCCTGAGATCTGGAACTTCTCTGGAAAATCATTATGTTAGTCATTACTTTTTGGGGTTTACTGCCAGGGCCCAGGTCTGGCAGTACGGCTCTAGCAAGTCCAGGCTCTGCTGTAGGCCATGTGCTGTGGGTGACAGCAGGCATCAGCCATCTGCGAAGAGTAGGCATTTAACCTCTGAATTGTGGAGACTAACACTAGGGGCTGAGGATTTTTCTAGAATAGTGGCCAATTCGTTGATGTAAATATTGAAGCCTACCCTGGTGGGCTCAGATTGCAACCCTGGTGAAGGCCTTGCCCCTGGTTAAAGAATTATGTTCTTTTCCTTCCAATTTTAATGCCGCACGTATTGATATAATTATGTCATATGTTTTACCCCCTCCACCACTTTCAATAACTTTGTAGAACAGTCCTGTATGCCAAATAGAATCAAATGCTTTTTGGAAGTCAATAAAGCAAGCATATATTTTGGTATTATTTTGGTGGACATGTTTATCAGAGTTTGTATGATGTAAATATGATCAGTCGTGCGATGTTTTGGTATAAATCCAATTTGGCTTTTACTCAAGACATTGTGCTTATTAAGGAAGTTTAGAACTCTTACATATATAATACTACAGAAAACCTTCCCCAGGTTACTGTTCACACAAATGCCTATGTAATTGTTAGGGTTAAATTTGTCTCCATTCTTAAAGATTGAGGTTATGAGTCCTTGATTCCATATGTCAGCGAAATAACCTACACTCAGGATCAAATTAAACAGTTTTAATACAGCCAATTGAAATTTTGCACTCGTGAGTTTGAGCATCTCATTTGGGATGCCATCAGGACCGCATGCTTTTTTAAATTTGAGAGCCTGAAGTGTCTTATAGAGCTCCTGGTCAGTAATTGGGGAGTCCAATGGATTTTGATTGTCCTTTATAGCTTTTTCTAATCCATTGTCATGAATTTGGCATTATTCTCCCTTAGTGTCAATTAGAACGGTGTTGTATCGCTAATTCCTCTTGTTTAGATTTTTTTTGTTTTTTCCAATTTTGCCAGAAGTTGTTTGTGTTTATGGACTCCTCAATTTGTGTTAGCTGCTTTTTTGATTCTGAGTGTACGTTTATAGAGTTTTAAAGTCTCACAGTAATGAAGGCGTAATTCTCCATTATTTGGGTCTCTGTGCTTTTGGTTGGATAGTGTTCTATGTTTTTTCCTTATAATTTTACAATCTGCATCAAACCAGTTGTCATCTGTGGTCTTTTTTGTTTTGTTTTTTATCAATTTCAGTTGTGCTTCTTTTGCTGTTTGCCTGAATATACAGTTGAAGTCGGAAGTTTAAATATACCTTAGCCAAATACAATTTAAACTCAGTTTTTCACAATTCTTGACATTTAATCCTAGTAAAAATGTCCTGTCTTAGGTCAGTTAGGATCACCACTTTATTTTAAGAATGTGAAATGTCAGAATAATAGTAGAGAGAATGATTGATTTCAGCTTTTATTTCAGCTTTTTATATATATACAGTTGAAGTCAGAAGTTTACATACACTTAGGTTGAAGTCATTAAACCTCGTTTTTCAACCACTCCACAAATTTCTTGTTAACAAACTATAGTTTTGGCAAGTCGGTTAGGACATCTACTTTGTGCATGACACAAGTAATTTTTCCAACAATTGTTTACAGACAGATTATTTCACTTATAATTCACTGTATCACAATTCCAGTGGGTCAGAAGTTTACATACATTAAGTTGACTGTGCCTTTAAACAGCTTGGAAAATTCCCGAAAATGATGTCATGGCCTTAGAAGCTTCTGATAGGCTAATTGACATAATTTGAGTCAATTGGAGGTGTACCTGTGGATGTATTTCAAGGCCTACCTTCAAACTCAGTGCCTCTTTGCTTGACATTATGGGAAAATCAAAAGAAATCAGCCAAGACCTCAGAAAAAGAGTTGTAGACCTCCACAAGTCTTGTTCATCCTTGGGAGCAATTTCCAAATGCCTGAAGGTACCACGTTCATCTGTACAAACAATAGTACGCAATAATAAACACCACTGGACCACGCAGCTGTCATACCGCTCAGGAAGGAGACACATTCTGTCTCCTAGAGATTAACATACTTTGGTGCGAAAAGTGCAAATCAATCCCAGACCAACAGCAAAGGACCTTGTGAAGATGCTGAAGAAAACAGGTACAAAAGTATCTATATCCACAGTTAAACAAGTCCTATATCGACATAACCTGAAAGGCTGCTCAGCAAGGAAGAAGCCACTGCTCCAAAATCGCCATAAAAAAGCCAGACTACGGTTTGCAACTGCACATGGAGACAAAGATCGTACTTTTTGGAGAAATGTCCTCTGGTCTGATGAAACAAAAATAGAACTGTTTGGCCATAATGACCATCGTTATGTTTGTAGGAAAAAGGGGGAGGCTTGCAAGCCGAAGAACACCATTCCAGCCGTGAAGCACAGGGGTGGCAGCATCCTGTTGTGGGGGTGCTTTGCTGCAGGAGGGACTGGTACACTTCACAAAATAGATGGCATCATGAGGGAAAAAGTATGTGGATATATTGAAGCAACATCTCAACTGCTCATCTGTGTGAATGTGCCTTAGGCATGCTGCAAGGAGGCATGAGGACTGCAGATGTGAACAGGGCAATAAATGACAATGTCTGTGCTGTGAGACGCCTAAGACAGCGCGACAGGATGGACAGCTGATCGTCCTCACAGTGGCAGACCACATGTAACAAGACCTGCACAGGATCGGTACATCTGAACATCACACCTGTAGGACAGGTACAGGATGGCAACATCAACTGTCCGAGTTACACCAGGAACGTACAATCAGTGCTCAGACTGTCCGCTATAGGCTGAGAGAGGCTGGACTGAGAGCTTGTAGGCCTGTTGTAAGGCAGGTCCTCACCAGACATCACCGGCAAAATGTCGCCTATGGCCCAAACCCACCGTCGCTGGACCAGATAGGACTGTCAAAAAGTGCTCTTCACTGGTGAGTCACGGTTTTGTCTCACATGGGGTGATGGTCGGATTCGCGTTTATTGTCGAAGGAATGAGCGTCACACTGAGGCCTGTACTCTGGAGCGGAATCGATTTGGAGGTGGAGGGTCCGTCCTGGTCTGGGACAGTGTCACAGCATCATCGACTGAGCTTGTTGTCATTGCAGGCAATCCCAACACTGTGCGTTACAGGGAAGACATCCTCCTCCCTCATGTGGTACACTTCCTGCAGGCTCATCCTGACATGACCCTCCAGCATGACAATGCCACCAGCCATACTGCTCGTTCTGTGCGTGATTTCCTGCAAGACAGGAATGTCAGTGTTCTGCCATGGCCAGCGAAGAGCCCGGATTTCAAACCCATTGAGCACGTCTGGGACCTGTTGGATCGGAGGGTGAGAACAGTTCCCGGACATTCCCCCCAGAATGTCCAGGAACTTGCAGGTGCCTTGGTGGAAGAGTGAGGTAACATCTCACAGCAAGTACTGGCAAATCTGGTGCAGTCCATGAGGAGGAGATGCACAGCAGTACTTAATGTAGCTGGTGGCCACACCAGATACTGACTGTTACTTTAGATTTTGACCCCCCCCCCCTTTGTTCAAGTGCTCTTTATTAAATTTCTGTTAGTCACATGTCTGTGGAACTTGTTCAGTTTATGTCTCAGTTGAATCTTGTTTTGTTCATACAAAAATGTTAAGTTTGCTGAAAATAAATGTAGTTGACAGTGAGAGGACGTTTCTTTTTTTGCTGAGTTTATTTGCAATGGTGGTCATGTCAGTGTGCCGCTGCTAAATGCATATAGGAGAAACACTGTGTGTGTGTGTCCTCTCTGTGAAGTGTTGCCCCAGCCTGTTTAATCAGGCTGCTGAATAGTCAGCAGTAATTACCCATATAGGCCAACGCCCTAACCATGGCATCCTACATTAGTATGCAGACACCACAGTGTGAACAGATTACACACATGCAAATACTGTACACACACTGTTACCATGCAAATGTACATGCACCACACTGTGAATATGCAAATGATGAACAACCCCCATGAGATGAATGGAGGGGTGGAATAAAGGAGGGATGAGGGGACAGATAGAAGGTAAATAAAAGGAGAGGTGGAGTACATCAGAGTAGTGATCGGATAGAGTGAGGGAGTGCTGGAGAAGATTAGAAGCATGGAGGGATACGAGCAGCAGATTTGAGAGAGGTGGAATGGAGGGAGGGAGTGGTGGAGAAGTAGAGTTGATATGTGAGAGGAGTGGAGGGAGGAGTAGAAGGGAGAGGGGAGGGAGTGGTGGAGAAGTAGAGTTGATATGTGAGAGGAGTGGAGGGAGGAGTAGAAGGGAGAGGGGAGGGAGTGGTGGAGAAGTAGAGTTGATATGTGAGAGGAGTGGAGGGAGGAGTAGAAGGGAGAGGGGAGGGAGTGGTGGAGAAGTAGAGTTGATATGTGAGAGGAGTGGAGGGAGGAGTAGAAGGAAGAGGGGAGGGAGTGGTGGAGAAGTAGAGTTGATATGTGAGAGGAGTGGAGGGAGGAGTAGAAGGGAGAGGGGAGGGAGTGGTGGAGAAGTAGAGTTGATATGTGAGAGGAGTGGAGGGAGGAGTAGAAGGGAGAGGGAGTGGTGGAGAAGTAGAGTTGATATGTGAGAGGAGTGGAGGGAGGAGTAGAAGGGAGAGGGGAGGGAGTGGTGGAGAAGTAGAGTTGATATGTGAGAGGAGTGGAGGGAGGAGTAGAAGGGAGAGGGGAGGGAGTGGTGGAGAAGTAGAGTTGATATGTGAGAGGAGTGGAGGGAGGAGTAGAAGGAAGAGGGGAGGGAGTGGTGGAGAAGTAGAGTTGATATGTGAGAGGAGTGGAGGGAGGAGTAGAAGGGAGAGGGGAGGGAGTGGTGGAGAAGTAGAGTTGATATGTGAGAGGAGTGGAGGGAGGAGTAGAAGGGAGAGGGGAGGGAGTGGTGGAGAAGTAGAGTTGATATGTGAGAGGAGTGGAGGGAGGAGTAGAAGGGAGAGGGGAGGGAGTGGTGGAGAAGTAGAGTTGATATGTGAGAGGAGTGGAGGGAGGAGTAGAAGGAAGAGGGGAGGGAGTGGTGGAGAAGTAGAGTTGATATGTGAGAGGAGTGGAGGGAGGAGTAGAAGGGAGAGGGGAGGGAGTGGTGGAGAAGTAGAGTTGATATGTGAGAGGAGTGGAGGGAGGAGTAGAAGGGAGAGGGAGTGGTGGAGAAGTAGAGTTGATATGTGAGAGGAGTGGAGGGAGGAGTAGAAGGGAGAGGGGAGGGAGTGGTGGAGAAGTAGAGTTGATATGTGAGAGGAGTGGAGGGAGGAGTAGAAGGGAGAGGGGAGGGAGTGGTGGAGAAGTAGAGTTGATATGTGAGAGGAGTGGAGGGAGGAGTAGAAGGAAGAGGGGAGGGAGTGGTGGAGAAGTAGAGTTGATATGTGAGAGGAGTGGAGGGAGGAGTAGAAGGGAGAGGGGAGGGAGTGGTGGAGAAGTAGAGTTGATATGTGAGAGGAGTGGAGGGAGGAGTAGAAGGAAGAGGGGAGGGAGTGGTGGAGAAGTAGAGTTGATATGTGAGAGGAGTGGAGGGAGGAGTAGAAGGGAGAGGGGAGGGAGTGGTGGAGAAGTAGAGTTGATATGTGAGAGGAGTGGAGGGAGGAGTAGAAGGGAGAGGGGAGGGAGTGGTGGAGAAGTAGAGTTGATATGTGAGAGGAGTGGAGGGAGGAGTAGAAGGGAGAGGGGAGGGAGTGGTGGAGAAGTAGAGTTGATATGTGAGAGGAGTGGAGGGAGGAGTAGAAGGGAGAGGGGAGGGAGTGGTGGAGAAGTAGAGTTGATATGTGAGAGGAGTAGA
Source organism: Salvelinus alpinus (assembly GCF_045679555.1). Classification (NCBI taxonomy): domain Eukaryota; kingdom Metazoa; phylum Chordata; class Actinopteri; order Salmoniformes; family Salmonidae; genus Salvelinus; species Salvelinus alpinus. The sequence goes on along the minus strand of NC_092102.1, from coordinate 35,042,344 downwards.
AGGGAGAGGGGAGGGAGTGGTGGAGAAGTAGAGTTGATATGTGAGAGGAGTGGAGGGAGGAGTAGAAGGGAGAGGGGAGGGAGTGGTGGAGTGTTATAATAGCAGTGTAAGGAAGAGGGGAGATGGGGAGGGAGGGATGGAGAGATGGGGGAGGGAGGGATGGAGAGATGGGGGAGGGAGGGATGGAGACTCAAGCATGTTTGACCCTTTATTCCCTGGTTTATAAGATTTCTAATCTGGGTAGGGTGGCTGTGGCTGCACTCTGCCGTTCTCACTGCTAATATATATACACACACATATATATACAGTGGCAAGAAAAAGTATGTGAACCCTTTTGAAATACCTGGATTTCTGCATAAATTGGTCATAAAATTTGATCTGATCTTCATCTAGGTCACAACAATAGACAAACAGTCTGCTTAAACTAATAACACACAAACAATTATACGTTTTCATTTATTGAACACACCGTGTGAACAATCACAGTGCATGGTGAGAAAAGTATGTGAACCCTTGGATTTAATAACTGGTTGACCCTCCTATGGCAGCAATAACCTCAAGCAAATGTTTTCTGTAGTTGAGGATCAGACCTGCACAACGGTCAGGAGGAATTTTGGACCATTCCTCTTTACAAAACTGTTTCAGTTCAGCAAGATTCTTGGGATGTCTGGTGTGAACTGCTCTCTTGAGGTCATGCCACAGCATCTCAATCGGGTTGAGGTTGGACTCTGACTGGGCCACTCCAGAAGGAGTATTTTCTTCTGTTGAAGCCATTCTGATGTTGATTTACTTCTGTGTTTTAGGTCGTTGTCCATTTGCATCACCCAACTTCTGTTGAGCTTCAATTGGCGGACAGATAGCCTAACATTCTCCTGCAAAATGTCTTGGTAAACTTGTGAATTCATTTTTCTGTCGATGATAGCAAGCTGTCCAGGCCCTGAGGCAGCAATGCAGTCCCAAACCATGAAGCTCCCTCCACCATACTTTACAGTTGGAATGAGGTTTTGATGTTGGTGTGCTGTGCCTGTTTTTCTCCACACAGTGTTATGTTCCTTCCAAACAACTCAACTGCAGTTTAATCTGTCCACAGAATATTTTACCAGTAGCGATGTGGAACATCCAGGTGCACTTTAGCAAACTTCAGACGTGCAGCAATGTTTTTTTTTGGACAGCAGTGGCTTCTTCCGTGGTGTCCTCCCATGAACACCATTCTTGTTTAGTGTTTTATGTACCGTAGACTCGTCAGAGATGTTAGCATGTTCCAGAGATGTCTGTAAGTCTTTAGCTGACACTAGGATTCTTCTTAACCTCATTGAGCATTCTGCACTGTGCTCTTGCAGTCATCTTTGCAGGACGGCCACTCCTAGGGAAAGTAGCAACAGTGCTAAACTTTCTCCATTTACAGACAATTTGTCTTACCGTGGACTGATGAACATCAAGACTTTTAGAGATACTTTTGTAACCCTTTCCAGCTTTATCCAAGTCAACATTTCTTAATCTTGGGTCTTACATTTACATTACATTTAAGTCATTTAGCAGACGCTCTTATCCAGAGCGACTTACAAATTGGAAAGTTCATACATATTCATCCTGGTCCCCCTGTGGGGAATGAACCCACAACCCTGGCGTTGCAAGTGCCATGCTCTACCAACTGAGCCACACGGGACCACACGGGTCTTCTGAGATCTCTTTTGTTCAAGGCATGGTTCACATCAGGCAATGCTTCTTGTGAATAGCAAACTCACATTTTGTGAGTGTTTTTTATAGGGCAAGGCAGCTCTAACCAACATCTCCAATCTCGTCTCATTGATTGGACTCCAGGTTAGATGACTCCTGACTCTAATTAGCTTTTGAAGAAGTCATTAACCGAGGAGTTCGCATACTTTTCCCAACCTACACTGTGAATGTTTAAATTATGTATTCAATATAGACAAGACAAATATATTAATTTGTGTGTTATTAGTTTAAGCAGACTGTGTTTGTCTGTTTTTGTGACTTTGATGAAGATCAGATCAAATTTGATGACCAATTTATGCAGAAATCTAGGTAATTCCAAATGGTTCACATACTTTTTCTTGCCACTATATATACATATATATATAGTACCAGCTTCCCTGCTCCTGAAGTAGAGCATGTCAAGTACATTGTTCAAAAACACTACAGTGTGTCTGTGTGTGTGTTTGCCTGCGTTTGTGTGTGTATGTGCGCGTGCATGTGTACGTCCTTTGTGAGGTTGTTTTGGGGTCCACAGCTGGTCCTTCCTCTTTGGTCATTGGCATTGAGAATTGCCACATCTCTGCTCTCTGGGGAGGATGTGAGGATGTCCTGGTCAACCTTCCCCCACATGTTTGCTCACTGGCAAATACCCCCGGCATATAACAGCACTTAAGATGTTATTGGTAGACTCTGTCTCTGTGTCAAACATCATATGACTGTCATTGGTCCACTCGGTCTTTGTGTCAAAGAGCACTTGACTGTCATTGGTCCACTTCACTGTATCTGTGTTAAGGTTGGCAAGACAATGAAAATACCCTCCTTAGTCCAATTGAAGGTTAATTTGACCATAATTAGTTAAATCATACTGTATGTTTGTGAGCATACTGTGATTGGTACTCCTTCCCTCACAGACAGTGTGCAGGCTGCAGACTATAATAACATTCTTAGATAGAGAGTGAGTGTTGGTGTGTTCTGTCTTTTGCTGCCACTCCCTGTGAGCGTAAGTGTGTGTGTATGAGAGACTGTGTAAGAGGAAATGGAGAGTGTGTGTTCTGTTTCTCCCTGCCACTCCCTGAGTGTATATGAGTGTGTGTTCTGTTTCTCCCTGCCACTCCCTGAGTGTATATGAGTGTGTGTTCTGTTTCTCCTTGCCACTCCCTGAGTGTATATGAGTGTGTGTTCTGTTTCTCCCTGCCACTCCCTGAGTGTTAATGAGTGTGTGTTCTGTTTCTCCCTGCCACTCCCTGAGTGTTAATGAGTGTGTGTTCTGTTTCTCCCTGCCACTCCCTGAGTGTATATGAGTGTGTGTTCTGTTTCTCCTTGCCACTCCCTGAGTGTATATGAGTGTGTGTTCTGTTTCTCCCTGCCACTCCCTGAGTGTATATGAGTGTGTGTTCTGTTTCTCCCTGCCACTCCCTGAGTGTATATGAGTGTGTGTTCTGTTTCTCCCTGCCACTCCCTGAGTGTATATGAGTGTGTGTTCTGTTTCTCCCTGCCACTCCCTGAGTGTATATGAGTGTGTGTTCTGTTTCTCCCTGCCACTCCCTGAGTGTATATGAGTGTGTGTTCTGTTTCTCCCTGCCACTCCCTGAGTGTATATGAGTGTGTGTTCTGTTTCTCCCTGCCACTCCCTGAGTGTATATGAGTGTGTGTTCTGTTTCTCCTTGCCACTCCCTGAGTGTATATGAGTGTGTGTTCTGTTTCTCCCTGCCACTCCCTGAGTGTATATGAGTGTGTGTTCTGTTTCTCCTTGCCACTCCCTGAGTGTATATGAGTGTGTGTTCTGTTTCTCCCTGCCACTCCCTGAGTGTATATGAGTGTGTGTTCTGTTTCTCCCTGCCACTCCCTGAGTGTATATGAGTGTGTGTTCTGTTTCTCCTTGCCACTCCCTGAGTGTATATGAGTGTGTGTTCTGTTTCTCCCTGCCACTCCCTGAGTGTATATGAGTGTGTGTTCTGTTTCTCCCTGCCACTCCCTGAGTGTTAATGAGTGTGTGTTCTGTTTCTCCCTGCCACTCCCTGAGTGTATATGAGTGTGTGTTCTGTTTCTCCTTGCCACTCCCTGAGTGTATATGAGTGTGTGTTCTGTTTCTCCCTGCCACTCCCTGAGTGTATATGAGTGTGTGTTCTGTTTCTCCCTGCCACTCCCTGAGTGTTAATGAGTGTGTGTTCTGTTTCTCCCTGCCACTCCCTGAGTGTATATGAGTGTGTGTTCTGTTTCTCCTTGCCACTCCCTGAGTGTATATGAGTGTGTGTTCTGTTTCTCCCTGCCACTCCCTGAGTGTATATGAGTGTGTGTTCTGTTTCTCCCTGCCACTCCCTGAGTGTATATGAGTGTGTGTTCTGTTTCTCCCTGCCACTCCCTGAGTGTATATGAGTGTGTGTTCTGTTTCTCCTTGCCACTCCCTGAGTGTATATGAGTATGTGTTCTGTTTCTCCCTGCCACTCCCTGAGTGTATATGAGTGTGTGTTCTGTTTCTCCCTGCCACTCCCTGAGTGTATATGAGTGTGTGTTCTGTTTCTCCTTGCCACTCCCTGAGTGTATATGAGTGTGTGTTCTGTTTCTCCCTGCCACTCCCTGAGTGTATATGAGTGTGTGTTCTGTTTCTCCTTGCCACTCCCTGAGTGTATATGAGTATGTGTTCTGTTTCTCCCTGCCACTCCCTGAGTGTATATGAGTGTGTGTTCTGTTTGTCCTTGCCACTCCCTGAGTGTATATGAGTGTGTGTTCTGTTTCTCCCTGCCACTCCCTGAGTGTTAATGAGTGTGTGTTCTGTTTCTCCCTGCCACTCCCTGAGTGTATATGAGTGTGTGTTCTGTTTCTCCCTGCCACTCCCTGAGTGTTAATGAGTGTGTGTTCTGTTTCTCCTTGCCACTCCCTGAGTGTATATGAGTGTGTGTTCTGTTTCTCCCTGCCACTCCCTGAGTGTTAATGAGTGTGTGTTCTGTTTCTCCCTGCCACTCCCTGAGTGTATATGAGTGTGTGTTCTGTTTCTCCCTGCCACTCCCTGAGTGTATATGAGTGTGTGTGTATTTGATGAATAATAGATTAGGATATAGATTGCTGAGCTCAGCTCTGCAGCTCTGGTCCACTGACCCAGTTAACACACAGGAGAGCACACACACATACACACACACAGTAACCATCGTCTGACCTGTCATGCACTGCCTTGTCCGCCAGTCCACCTATCAGATTCCAGCCTACCATGTTCTCACACACATCCTCCTATCAGAGAGCGTCATTTTAGTCTCTAAGGCCCCTCCTTATCCTAGCCCCAATACCCTTCAGGATGGGCATATATGAAGGGACCGAATAGGTGTAAGTAATATTGAAGATCAATCTCCTCTTTCTTCAATCTTGCAAGTACAGTATATGCACTTAGTCTGGCCCACAACGATCCTATTAAATGTATTGTTCTAATGTAATTCTATGGCCTCGCCCAGTATGCTAGCCTTGGTTCCAATTGCTATTGCCGTCAATCATCCATCCCCGTCTTACCATTCCTGTCCTTTCATCTCTTGTCTTTTCCTCTCGCCTTACCCACTCACACGTGTGTCTTTATGTAATGTCTCAATACAGTTATGTAAAGGGATTTAGATGTGTGTTAGATCTGACACAGGTGGAACAATAATGGAAGAATGTAATAAAGAAAGAGGAATGTTGACAGGAAATAGCTTTGGTCAGGGACACAGACCTGGCTACTCAGACCAAAGGCATTCTAGAATGGGCTCTAAGGCAGATGGTCCCAGAGGGTCTGTATACGTGTGTGTCAGGAGAGATGGAACTGAAAACAGTCTTTCCCAGAGATGGTATGCATTGCTGTTGGAATAGCACCACCTAGTGGTCACCAATGCATCCCTCAACTCCCTCTCTGTCTCTACATTTTTTATTTAACCTTTATTTAAGTAGGCAAGTCAGTTAAGAACAAATTCTTATTTACAATGATAGCCTAGGAACAGTGGGTTAACTGCCTTGTTCAGGGGCAGAACGACAGATTTTTACCTTGTCAGCTCGGGGATTCAATCTAGCTCGGGGATTCGATCTTCTCCCCTTCTGTCTCTTCTTCTCTCTCAATCCCATTCCCTTCTCCCTCTGTCTATTCTTCTCTCTCTATCCCCTCCCCTTCTCCCTCTGTCTATTCTTCTCTCTCTACTCCTCCCCTCCCCTTCTCCCTCTGTCTATTCTTCTCTCTCTATCCCCTCCCCTTCTCCCCCTCTGTCTCTTCTTCTCTCTCTACCCCTCCCCTTCACCCCATTCTGTCTCTTATTCTCTCTCTACCCCTCCCCTTCACCCCATTCTGTCTCTTATTCTCTCTCTACCCCTCCCCTTCACCCCATTCTGTCTCTTATTCTCTCTCTACCCCTCCCCTTCACCCCATTCTGTCTCTTATTCTCTCTATACCCCTCCCCCTCCCCTTCACCCCATTCTGTCTCTTATTCTCTCTCTACCCCTCCCCTTCCCCCCATTCTGTCTCTTATTCTCTCTCTACCCCTCCCCCTCCCCTTCACCCCATTCTGTCTCTTATTCTCGCTCTACCCCTCCCCTTCACCCCATTCTGTCTCTTATTCTCTCTCTACCCCTCCTCTTCACCCCATTCTGTCTCTTATTCTCTCTCTACCCCTCCCCTTCACCCCATTCTGTCTCTTATTCTCTCTCTACCCCTCCTCTTCACCCCATTCTGTCTCTTATTCTCTCTCTACCCCTCCCCCTCCTCTTCACCCCATTCTGTCTCTTATTCTCTCTCTACCCCTCCCCTTCACCCTATTCTGTCTCTTCTTCTCTCTCTACCACTCCCCTTCACCCCATTCTGTCTCTTATTCTCTCTCTCCCCCTCCTCTTCACCCCATTCTGTCTCTTATTCTCTCTCTACCCCTCCCCTTCATCCCATTCTGTCTCTTATTCTCTCTCTACCCCTCCCCTTCACCCCATTCTGTCTCTTATTCTCTCTCTACCCCTCCTCTTCACCCCATTCTGTCTCTTCTTCTCTCTCTACCCCCTCACCTTCTCCCCCTCTGTCTTTCTCTCTTTTTTTTCTCTCTCTCACGCACACACTTTTTTTTTCATGACCTATGAAGTAAACCAAAACCCAGCTTTATGCACTGGTACCCAAAATGACCCAGCTGCTACAGTACACACCAGTCAGTCCTCCTGACCTACCATTTGGGAAGCCCTGTGCTAGATTTCTACACTTACATTACCTCTCCAATGGTAGCCTGCAGTACTGTACAGTATCATCTAGAGGGCGCTCTAGACTCACTCTGCACCCTGTCTCAAGTGTCCTGGCTTAGCTGGTGGCCCAGTTCACACTGTAACTGGTTGCACTGGTCAGAACTGGACTGGCTGAATCCTCCCTCCAAACCCTCCCTACAGCTCACCTACCAGGGCTAATGAAGAGGGGCCAGCTGGGTCAAGATTGGAGCACAAGTCGGCCATCAGGACCAGGAGAGAGGTGTTTGGGGGACTGATCAAACCGTGTAGGGACTAAAGGTTTTTACAGATTGTCCTAGTCTCTGTGTCTTCCTGCCCATGAATAGGCTGGCAGGGTGTTGCGGCCAACACACTTCCCCTGCTATACACTGTATTGTACATGGCCAGCAAGGCATTATGGGATAGCGACCCCTCTGTATCTGTGTTGCATAATCAGGATGAGACGGGTTTAAACAGGTGTAAACGGGTGTAAACAGGACCGGGTCAGGTAAATACTGACCATAACCACGAGACACACACACACATTTGTTTTACTATCCTTTGATTCCCTTTCAAAATCCTATATTCCCTAACCCTATATAAACCTAACACTAACTTTAACCCCAAACCTAACTCCTCAATCTCAAATTCTAACCCTAACACTAAACCTAACTCCTCAATCTCAAATTCTAACCCTAATTCTAACCCTAACACTAAACCTAAACTCCTAAGCTTAAAATAACCTTTATCCTTGTGGGGACTGGCGAAATGTCTCCACTTGTCCGAATTTTCCTTGTCTTACCATCCTTTTGAAGACAAAAACACACACACACGTATGAGCATGCATAACCACACACTCAACAGGACACCTTAGCTCATACACATGAGCTGTATGTACAGGACTACTGACATATACCCATACTATAGGAAACACACAAAATCACCCCCTTGCGACCGCCACTGTAATCTGTGACAAGATGTGTCTCTTTAGCACACCGTAGGTAAACCTGTATGAAATTCCCTATTGGTGAGTTGAGTCAGGGTCACTATGTTCTAATCTACCACACCCAACTGCACCGAGGCACAGTGGCTAGGCCCAAAACCATTGCTAGATACAATCTGTGCTCTACTATGTTCACATGTTCATACCAGCTGCTCAGAGCCTCCTTTATGGATCCAGTTTTTCATAGTGGGCATTGAAAACGTATTATTCACTTCAGAAGGTCGCGCCTATTCAATTCCATATCACCCGCCAGAGAATGGGACTGAGCAGTAAGCCTGTGTTTTCTTGTTGGTGGTGTTTCTCTGGTCTTGCTGTTTGGGTCGACCATTAGAACCATGGCTGCCCCTCGTCCTTCAGTCATAAAGCCTCTATTAATAATCTGCCCAGTGGTTTATGTAACTCCTAGCCAGCCCATTGATGGGAGATGAGGGGCTGGGGAGCCTGTTCTCAATGGGGAGGATATTGTTTAGATGGCCCTGAGATTGGGTCTCCTCTCCTAGGGGCTTGAGGACCAAACAAAGCTTTCACTCTTCTCCCTTTATGTAACCTCCAACACACACACACCCATCCCAACAACTTATAACCTATCCACATGGTGGGGGGTTTATGGATCTCAGTCTACCTCTCACTCTTTTTTCTGATTGTTCTCCCTTTCCCTCACTCTCCCTCTCTTTCTCCCTATCCTTCTCTTTCGTAGTTGTCCTCTATCCCCTCCCTCCCTCCCTATCTCTATTTATTTTACATGTTCTTAATTGTTCATGTTCTTTCTGCACTTCTTTCTTTCTCCCTTCCTTCTTCTCAGTCCAGGGTCTGTAACTGTTCTGTCTGTGTTGTCCCTGGGTTTCTCTTTCTGGCATGTTCCACCCTGGCAGCTGTTCAGGACTTGCTTCTCTCTTTGGAATCAGAATGAGGAAGATGATCATTGTAGGTTGTGGTTGTGTTTCCTGGCTGAGGGCAGTCCTCTGGATTTCACATGCCCCAGAGCCTTCTATTCTGGAAAACATAACCTTGTACTCTGGAATCCAGAGCCTCTGCTAAATGCTGGAAGCATCCTCTGTGTCATGACACTGTGGTGATATTATAGCCTGTGACAAATACATTTGGCTTCCTTTTCCAAATGAATGAAATCCAAATGAGTATCCAACCTAAATCAGTCAGATGATTTCATGTTTTGCTCTGGTCTATTCAAATATTATTCTAGCTCAGCTTGTCTTAACACATACATTTTCATTCACTATGTGTGTGTGTCCAAATGGGTCAATGTTGTGGCTGCTGGATAAATATCCCAAAAGCCCATTAAATGAGACAGGGCTAAGGCTTATGGGAACAATGGCTAGCTATAGAATTAGGTTTTGTTTCTCCCTGGCCTGACAAACACACACACCTACAACCTGTCGACAAAACAGTCCATTAAACACAGTTCTGTGTTTAGGGGGTAATTCTACTGTAGCAGAATGATGCTGACTCAGATTTAACACTTTAACATGTATGCAAACAAAAACCAATGATTGCTAAGTTAAACCATACAACACTATGCACAAGGACGAATTTTAACAATTTACGCTGAAAGTTTACAAAGACACATTTACTTGAGAACAAAAAATTTGGTAACAGAATGACGACACAAACAGTACAAACACAAAGTCATTCTGTTACCAAACTTTGCATCTGCACTGTTCTTCATGTGTTCCCTACCATCCCACTATAAGGCCCTATTGGTTTGTGGCAGTAAACTCTCTCTTTGTCAGCAGTATCTGTATCTCATTGTCCCAGTCCGGCTCCGGGTTGACGTTAACCAAATACACAGATCTAGGATCAGATTTCCCTCCCCCAATCTCAACCTTATCTGTTCAGGGGGAATTATATCTGATTCTGTGTCAATGGTTAGGGGAAACTTCACCCACTCCCATTCATGCAGCACCCGAGGGAGGTGTCCCATAGTGACTGCTTCAGGAGCACTGACGCTATACGCTTCACCGAGGTGACATAGCTACTCTGCCATTTATGGTAGTGCCACCAAGGAATGTCACTAAAGAATGTCCTGTCTTGTGGATTATCTTTTGAATGCCTTTGGCTTGTTTTACAGAATGACTAAATAATTCCTGAGTCACTCAAAAGACTTGGATATTCCCTGGGTTACATTGATAGCTGCTCAAGTAGCTTGGTCTCCTAAGAGACAGACCTGGGACTGCAACGGCACTCAATTCAGCGGTGGAGAATGTATGTGATGTCAGCTCTGAAAGCATCTGGAAACCAGTTAGGTCAGTCCCCACAAGGATATTAAAAACAAGAAAAAGTATGCCTTGTGGGGACATTTCCCACATCCCTATGAGGACAAAGGCTATTTTAAGCTTGGGGGTTAGGTTTAGGGTTAGTGTTAGAATTAGAATTAAGGTTAGGGTAAGGGGTTAGGTTTAGGGTTAGTGTTAGAATTAGAATTAAGGTTAGGGTAAGGGGTTAGGTTTAGGGTTTGGGTTAAGGTTAGGGTTAGGGTTAGGGTAAGGGTAAGGGTTAGGGTTTGGGTTAGGGTTAGGGTTAGGGTTAGGTTTATGTTAGGTGTTAGGGAAATTAGGAATTTTAATGGAAATACATTTTAGGTCCCCACGAGGATAGAAGAACATAACTAGGTGTGTGTGTGTGTGTGTGTGTGTGTGTGTGTGTGTGTGTGTGTGTGTGTGTGTGTGTGTGTGTGTGTGTGTGTGTGTGTGTGTGTGTGTGTGTGTGTGTGTGTGTGTGTGTGTTCGTGGGTGGGTGGGTGGGTGGGTGCGTGCGTGTGTGTGTTTGCGGGCGTAAGTATGTGTTTATGTATGTTTAAGTAGGCCTTTTGTACCAGGCCAGCTCACCTTGTTTGACTGAGGAGATAACACCTGTTCTGTAATGATGTTGAACAGCACTTGGGCAATTCCACGGTAACGGAATTATGATTTCAGATTTTTCCCTTTCAAGTGTATTCCAACCAAAAACCATTGATTTCAAAGTTATAACAAACCATACAACTCTATGCACTTGAACTACTTTGAAAAATTTACACAGGACATTTCACAAAAACACATTTATGGGAAGAACTGTGCAGATACAAAGTTTGGTCCTCCTCAGTTTTTTATGCGACCACGTTTTACAAAAACTCCTAAATACCTGCTCAAAATTAAGATTCAAAGATGTCGGTAGAAAGAATGGGGTGTGACATGACACCTTGAGTTTAAAAAAATATATTTTGGTTATTGAACTACAGTATGTGAAGTGGATTTACATTCGGTAATGGAATTACGGTAACGGAATTACATCATGGATCCCTGATCTGTACTAAGCAGAAATGCATAATTATGAATATCATTCTGTTCATGGCGATTTATCCTAAATAGATACACAAAGGTAGAAATATGCAATATACTTATTTTGCATATTTGGGTATTATTCTACATACTGGCTATTACTGTAATGAGCTTCGCCCCAAACAAGACCACATTTGGTTGGTTTGGTCCAGAACAAATCTGAAACAATCATAGACATCTATGTTTCATAAGTTTGAACATCACAGTAAAGCACAGTAGAGCACAGTAGAGTAAGTAAGGTAAAGTAGATATGTTCAGTAGAGTATAATACAGTACATTATACTGTACTCTACTCTAATATGTCCTACTCCACTTTTCTGACTTTTCTTTACTCTACTTTTGTGACTGTTGTCACACCCTTGCTTTGACCACCAGATGACAGAAAGAGAAAGAAAACAGTTATGAGCTGAACATAACAGTATGCCAGTGGAACATTTCTTAAATTTACAGAAGACAAATAGTTTCTCCAAAACGAAGTATAAGTGTTGATATTAGTTGGCAGGGGTCTTCCACATTTATTGTGTTTTGATTTATTTCTAATACCTGTTAAGACTTTTTCTGGTAGATGTTTTATAAGACCCCTTTTCCATCTGTTTGACCAGAAATCAAAGCATTTGCTTATTCCACATTTTTAGGGTGGAAAATTGTTGAAAAAATGTATATGCCTTAATAAAAAAGTCAAACAAATAAACTCTTAGCTTTCATTTGACACCCAATTTGACATGCTCCTATAAACTTCACATGTTGGTGCTCATGGGTCCTTTTACATGGAAATGCACCACTTCAGAGGCTAGAATGAATGGTCGCCGTTGACAGTGGATAGCAGATAAAGAGAATATTGCTTTAGTTATGGGTAGTTTGACAATAGGCCTGTCTGTGTCTTTGGTAATAGTGCAGGGGGGTTGATTTATAAGCCTGCAGCAGCCATGTGCCCACTTTCATTCATTACACAACACACACACACACACACACACACACACACACACACACACACACACACACACACACACACACACACACACACACACACACACACACACACACACACACACACACACACACACACACACACACACACACACACACACACACACTCCCAGAACCCTCAGAATAACTGAGGCCTACTCTTATGTAAGCTGCCTTTCCCCTAAACTCTAGCCTCTCTCTCTCTCTCTGGGTGTGGGTCTCTCCATTCCCTCCCTTCCTCCCTCCCCACAGTCCCTCATTAAAGCCTTTTATTCATCCCCCTGCCCTCCCTTCTCCTTCTCTCTCCATCCTCCTCTCCCTCCCTCAATTCATTTCTGTACAGAGGCTCTTTGGCAGCCCCCCTCCTACTTTACCCCCCTACGTGCCCCGCTTCGCTTCTCCCCCTAATTGGTTGTGAGCAGTTGGTATACAAACACACACACATACACTTCTGCATTACGGTCTTGTTGGTCATATGACTGTATAATCTGAAAAGGGGTTTATGGTGTAGCTGTTTTTCAGCTAAAACTGATTCTGTTTCCTCAGATAGAAAACCTAGTCAGCCTTAATCAAATGAACAACACTGGTTTTGTTTAGGACTGTGACATCATGTTTTCTACAGTATGTGGAATGTGGATGTGTGGTGAGTGACATCAGGCCCAGTGGCAGTAGCCAGTAGGAACAGAGATGAGATCATATGCTTCTGATGCAAGGCTAATTGGGATTTTAGGCAGATGATTCGCTAAGAGATGTGTTAAAATGAAAGCAGGGCATTCTGGCTGTGAGAGTTGATTGGCTGAGAGTTTAGTTTAATCAAAGCTCATTGGTCGTGGTATGCAGGCTATGTGAGGTAGTTGTTTTCAGTGTGCTTGCCGTCAGTGCTCATTGGCTGTGACATTGAAGCTGTGGAAGATAATTGGCTCAGGCTTGACAGTTTGTTTCTACCCTTATGAGATGTTTTCTCCATCAGATAGCCAACTGCGGAATTTCACTGGCCCATAAACTGTCAGAATAAAATACTTTCCCTCTTCCCCCTTCCCTGTTCGCTCGCTCCCCCTCTCGCTTCCCTCTCTCCCTCCCTCTTGTTCTTTCGCTCACACACACAGTGACAGCTCCTGGAGCTCTTTTCTCCTCCCTGCTCCCTCGATCCCCTCACATCCGTCCTCAGGGTCTGTCTTTCTCTCTTTTTCTCCCTCAGTAGATTTTACACCCTGTGGACTCTGTGAAAACTTAACCCTGCGTTCAAACTGCAGTCAACTCTTCCTTCGGTTAACCCTACGTTCAATCTTCTGTCAGTCCTTCCTTCAGTTAACCCTGCGTTCAAACTGCAGTCAACTTTATTCAGTTCAACTGTCACTTCTTGTCATTCCGAGCCTTCATCAGGACCACCCGACGCTGCGAGAAGTACTTGTTCTTCCAGGAGCGCTGTGCCCTTTGGTGTTGTGTCCGCTGAAGCATGTGTGTGTGTGCTCCATGGGCTTGGCGTTAGCTGGACTTCTCTCCTCTCTGTAGGGTGTGTGATCAGTGAAGCATGGATTCAGCAGAGCTGCTGCTCTATCAGTCTCTCAGGCTGCCAGCAGGACAGGCTGATAGCAGGACAGGCTGATAGCAGGGTCTCCTAGGGCTGTGGACTCCGTGGTGACTGTGGTCTCTGGATTTCGGTCTCTGTCTGAAAGTGGGGTCTGGTGTTGGATGGGCTGGTTGAACAGTGGACTCTGCTTCTGAACAAGGCCCTGTGCTGGACAGTGGACTCTGCCTCAGTGGATCAGCCTTGATACATTCCTTTGGCTTCTACAGTGGTTATTCACAGACTTTGTCTAGTGGACCTTAGACCCTCTTTTTTATTCCCTGTGTGAAGTGGACTTTGTTCCAAGAGGACCAGTCAGTGAGTCTGTCCAATGTGATGAGAACACCCTTGGCTCAGTACTCCTCCTCCTGGCTGTGGCCATCTCCTATGGGCCAGACTGATACCTCCCTTCCCTCTGAGGTGTCAATGAGGCTGTGTGAGGCTCCATGCACCCCCCCATCATGGAGGTCATCTTCAACCTGATAACTGCTGACCCCTCTCCACCTCCTTCCCCCACAACCGTGAGTCTCCATCTGTATACAGCGTGTGCCTGTGTGTGTGTTCATCTATGTTGGACCTCACAGCATGTGCACGTACATCTCTAAATGTTGTCGTTCATTATATATGCATGTGTTCACATCCATGTGGGTATCCCTCCAAATACAGCGTCTATGAGTGTTAATGTGTCTACAATGTGTCAAAATGTTCTTGCATTACATGAACCAGTACATACCCATGTTGAAATCCTAACAGCGCATTTGATTTAAAAGCTGTGAGTTGCGGTAAGAGACCAGAGGCCTGTACTGAGAGGCTTTGAGAGGACGTCATGGGGACTGAAAGCCTGTGTTGTGATGCCTGGGCTGGGGAAAGCCATAACGTTTCAACAGGCTCCCAGTTTAGTTTAGTTTAGTCTTGTGTGTTTTTTTTCCTGTTGGAAGTGGACACAACAGGCTTTTCTCCCAGACCCTCTGAATTCCTCTACACAACAAAAGTTAGCTGCTGGCGAGCTTGGTGGGTGTGTGTGTGTAAATCACTGCATGCCCAGCGTCACACAGAGTTATGTAATTGTCCCTAGCTATTGAATGGACCTCATTGTTGTTCGATTGGAACCCCTTAAAGGCACAAAAAAACGGATTTCCATTAAAAACTGGCCTTCCTAAATATCAGAGCTGCTTAATTTGGCAGGGCTGGGTGGGAACTGAGACCATCAGGAAAGAAGAGCAGAGAAGGAAAAAGGGAAGAAAAGAGCAAGGAGAGTATACATTTGGAAGAAGAGCAGAAGAGGGGTGAAGAGAGGAGAAGGGAAGAGAGGAGGAGAGTCATGAAGACTGGGGGACTGGAGAACAGGAGAGGAGAGGAGAGGCATTGGGAACTTGTGTTGATGAGTTTGGCTTGCACTGCTCTAGAGAGGGTAATTCCAGATCCTTAGCCCAATACAGTGTCTCCCAGTCTGCCAACTCATAGTGAGCTATGCAGTAAGATCTCCCTAGTCCTAGAATAGCCCTACACTGTAAGGTCTGCTGTGTACATTCTACTGCTAAATCATTTATTAAGATCATTTTGACATGGAACTCACATGCTCTGATGTTCTAGCTAGGCTTAATTCAGGTGTCCTGAGGTCTTGGCACACTCACACACTCACTCTCACACACACACATCAGTCTTGTCACTCTAATCAGTCCTATCAGATCTGTGATCTCTCTGAGTCAAGAGTAGACCCACATTCACAGAACATGGACAAACTTTCCTTACCCTGTGAAGGTTTCATTGAATCTTATCAATTTTTGAGAAAGAAAGCCGATATGACAGAGGTTTAGTGAATACTGTTCTTGTGAATCCTTTGTGTCTCTGTAACTCTTTTGGGCTGTTTACCAGAACAGTTAGGAGGACAGAGTTTATTTGTTGTGTAGTGGTTGGTGTCATGACTGAGTGATCAAGTTTCAGCTGGATTAATCAAACTGTAATTAAAGATGGGTTTCTATGGCAACCCATAGGATTATGTTCATTTCCCAGGGTTATCAGATGCAAACATGTTGAATGAAGAAGTGCCAGAATTTCTCATTAGCACACACGAACATATGGACATAAAAACGGCCAAATATGGGAAGCAAGGCTAAAGAACGTGGAAATGTAATGCGAGGTAAAGACCACCTCTCAGTATAAAAGACCACAGGCCTCATTTATCAACCGTGCGTAGGCTCAAATCTGTGCTGAAACTATTTCCACGCGGATTTATCAATATGAATGTTTGCTTGAGAGTGTGCGTAAATTTACTGAAATCCATTACTTTGCGAAGGCACAGTGCCAAGTGGTGGGAAAGGGAACTGCTTGTCAAACGTACCCTAGTGAATGGGGAAAATATATGTTGAAATTGTAATAATAATTACAATAATATATATATTTTTTAAGTGATTTCATTATATTTCCATTGTGATTTCATGCAACATATCTTGACAGGTTATATCATTTAATTTGACCACTTCCGTGCATTTGTTACAATAATAATCCATATAAAGTGCAGTAATTTGTTAAATTAGAGGCACTTGTGAAAGTGAAACCATTGAAATGCTATAGAAGACTGAGATAATGGGAAATCAAATGAGATGAGGTGGCTGATCTTGCTCTGTTGAAATATTTGGCATTTAACAGAGATGGTTGATCTTGCTCTGTTTTGGCAATTCACAGAGAGCCCGTTTTTAGAGACAGGTGGGACTTTTTTTTGCAGAAGGTACAGATTGGCTCATCAGATATCGTTTCCAAAACCAATCTTATAGGATTTTTTGCGAGGATTTAAGACCTACTTTAGAAAGGCACATGTCATTCCGGTGCACATCCAAGTGCTATCAACCATCAGGTTTTTAGCAAAGGGCACTTTGATCGGCATCTCACAGCCCTCGATAAGCCAATGTTTTGGATGCAATCATCAGCAAAATGAACAGTTACATACAATTTCCATACACCATCGCACAACAGGTTGAAGTCTAGTTTTTTTTGCCATTCATGGGTTCCCAAATACAAATGGAGCAATGATAGGTTATGTGATGCGCAAAAGACACTGCTGAATGTGGTGGTCAGGTGGAAGGCACGACTCGTTCATCCTGCAGAACACCAATGATGGCCTATAGGCCTACACTCTTAGAAAAAAGGAGCTATCTAGAACCTTAAAGGGTTATTTGGCTGTCCCCATAGGATAACCATTTGAATAACATTATTTGGTTCCAAGTAGAACACTTTAGGTTCCATGTAGAATCCTTTTTGGTTCCATGCAGAACCCTTTCCACAGAGGGTTCTACCTGGAACTAAAAAGAGTTCTACATGGAGCCAAAAAAAGGTTAAATGGAGCCAAAAAAAAGCTGAATAAACCTTTTGGAACCTTTTTTTCTAAGAGTGTACAGGAGGGAGTTGTTGAGGATGGATGGCTTATTGGTGAGTGTTGCCTACTCATTTGAGGTATATTTACCATTGCTAAAGCAACTTGAATTCTTCTAATGGTCCTCTCTTTGTAGCTATGTTTGATTTTTACTGGTCAAGCCACAACTGAGCGAGCCAAATAAAACCTTTTGGTTGTATTCAATCTCTGACACTAGCACCTCTATTTAAGTCTCTGAAAAGGTTTTTTTCTTGGCTTTTTTTGGTTGCACCATTGTATTTCATGGTATGGTGTTGTATATTCCCACAGGCTTTAAAGGGATGATTTTGACCATATACAGTGGGGAGAACAAGTATTTGATACACTGCCGATTTTGCAGGTTTTCCTACTTACAAAGCATGTAGAGGTCTGTAATTTTTATCATAGGTACACTTCAACTGTGAGAGACGGAATCTAAAACAAAACCCAGAAAATCACATTGTATGATTTTTAAGTAATTAATTTGCATTTTATTGCATGACATAAGTATTTGATCACCTACCAACCAGTAAGAATTCCGGCTCTCACAGACCTGTTAGTTTTTCTTTAAGAAGCCCTCCTGTTCTCCACTCATTACCTGTATTAACTGCACCTGTTTGAACTCGTTACCTGTATAAAAGACACCTGTCCACACACTCAATCAAACAGACTCCAACCTCTCCACAATGGCCAAGACCAGAGAGCTGTGTAAGGACATCAGGGATAAAATTGTAGACCTGCACAAGGCTGGGATGGGCTACAGGACAATAGGCAAGCTGCTTGGTGAGAAGGCAACAACTGTTGGCACAATTATTCTAAAATGGAAGAAGTTCAAGATGACGTTCAATCACCCTCGGTCTGGGGCTCCATGCAAGATCTCACCTCGTGGGGCATCAATGATCATGAGGAAGGTGAGGGATCAGCCCAGAGCTACACGGCAGGACCTGGTCAATGACCTGAAGAGAGCTGGGACCACAGTCTCAAAGAAAACCATTAGTAACACACTACGCCGTCATGGATTAAAATCCTGCAGCGCACGCAAGGTCCCCCTGCTCAAGCCAGCGCATGTCCAGGCCCGTCTGAAGTTTGCCAATGACCATCTGGATGATCAAGAGGAGGAATGGGAGAAGGTCATGTGGTCTGATGAGACAAAAATATAGCTTTTTGGTCTAAACTCCACTCGCCGTGTTTGGAGGAAGAAGAAGGATGAGTACAACCCCAAGAACACCATCCCAACCGTGAAGCATGGAGGTGGAAACATCATTCTTTGGTGATGCTTTTCTGCAAAGGGGACAGGACGACTGCACCGTATTGAGGGGAGGATGGATGGGGCCATGTATCGCGAGATCTTGGCCAACAACCTCCTTCCCTCAGTAAGAGCATTGAAGATGGGTCGTGGCTGGGTCTTCCAGCATGACAACGACCCGAAACACACAGCCAGGGCAACTAAGGAGTGGCTCCGTAAGAAGCATCTCAAGGTCCTGGAGTGGCCTAGTCAGTCTCCAGACCTGAACCCAATTGAAAATCTTTGGAGGGAGCTGAAAGTCCGTATTGCCCAGCGACAGCACCGAAACCTGAAGGATCTGGAGAAGGTCTGTATGGAGGAGTGGGCCAAAATCCCTGCTGCAGTGTGTGCAAACCTGGTCAAGAACTACAGGAAACGTATGATCTCTGTAATTGCAAACAAAGGTTTCTGTACCAAATATTAAGTTCTGCTTTTCTGATGTATCAAATACTTATGTCATGCAATAAAATGCAAATGAATTACTTAAAAATCATACAATATGATTTTCTGGATTTTTGTTTTGATTTTTCGTCTCTCACAGTTGAAGTGTACCTATGATAAAAATTACAGACCTCTACATGCTTTGTAAGTAGGAAAACCTGCAAAATCGGCAGTGTATCAAATACTTGTTCTCCCCACTGTATGGTTAATTAGAGGTGTTTTGGAATTAAAATAGTCAAGGTTGTGGACAAGAACTGAGGCTGAGAACAATTGTTATTTATCAATGGTTATCTCCTACTGGTGTGCGTATGATGCTTGTAGGATTGTTTAATAAATCACACTTTTTCATTGTGTACTAACGTTCTAAATTCTATTTGTAAGTAGTATTTTAGAATATGCAATATTGATAAATGAGGCCCCAGATGAGTAAATATCTGACATGGGGTGGATCTGGAGATGGACTCTCACGTCGGCATCTCTCTGTTGGCTGGGCTCCCCGCTTGTGCCATCAAACCCTTGGAACTTATCCAGAACGCCGCAGGCTGCCTGGTGTTCAACCTTCTTCAAGACCCTGGTGCTTGGCTACAGAGCAGCAAGGGGAACTGCCCCTCCCTACCGTCAGGCTATACTCAAACCCTACATCCCAACCCGGGTACTCTGTTCTGCCACCTCTGGTCTCTTGGCCGCCCCACCCCTATGGGAGGTCAGCTTCCACTTCGCCTAGTCAAAGGTGTGATATGTGGTTGTCCCACCTAGTTATCTTTAGATGGAATGCACTAATTGTAAGTCACTCTGGATAAGAGCGTCTGCTAAGTGACTAAGATGTAAATGACCCAGAAGCCATTAGGGGTCTTTCCTGGTGTCCATCAGGCAGGTCAACCAGATACTAGTGAGATTAGTGTTCATCTGTGGGGCGGGGGTCCACCCAAACCTTCCCCCAGCCTCCCTAACAGGGTGTGCCTGTTTGTCCAGGGACTGGTTGGTTGTGTAACAGCTACTGATCCAGGCAAAGCCGGTTAGCACCCTAAGAAACCAAGACTGGTTTACCAAGATCCACCACAGGCCTGGGAAATGGCATAATCCTACACACACACACACACACGCACACGCACACGCACACGCACACACTTACAACACTAATGTTTATAAAACACACACCGCACGCGGTAGGATCACATACAGGTCAGGACCGTCTCTTACAGTAACTGGTGGGGTCATCCTCCTGTTATATAAGTAGTCCTGTCATCTTTCCTCTGCCCTCTCTCACCTCTCCTCTCATCACCACTTACTCTTCTCCTCTCTTTATTCCCCTTCTCAAACCTCCCCTATTACACTTATATACACAAAGACACGTTCCTATCAACATTTCTGATTCCGATCTGTGATGTGGTGGGTTCTGGGAGATTGAATTTAAGCATGTTTAGTTGAAGTCTAGATGTGTAGAGAAAGTGATTCAGGTGTAGATCTTGCATAATCATGTGAATGTGAAATCCTTGTTAAGCTATGGATATGAAGTTGGGTTTTCTTCTGTTATGTTTAGCACTGGGTCATGAGGCTTGAATAAATATCAGTTATGAAATTGTACTGCATATATATATTTAGAATAAACAGTATTACAGCATGACTTTGGCCAACTTTACACCTGGGCTTAAACTGTTTGGAATGTCAACATTGTTGACCTAGAATGAAGCCACAAGACTAGTCTATCTCTCTCTCTCTCGGGGAGCATTCCTCTCAGACCAAACGCCCCGGCAAACCAAACGTCTCTCTCTCTCTCTCTCTCTCTCTCTCTCTCTCTCTCTCTCTCTCTCTCTCTCTCTCTCTCTCTCTCTCTCTCTCTCTCTCTCTCTCTCTCTCTCTCTCTCTCTCTCTCTCTCTCTCTCTCTCTCCTCTCTATTTAGCAGTCAGGTCATTGAGTGTGCGTGTGGGTTTGAGTAATTAACAGAGTTTTACCTTAGTTACTGTACAATGTTTCATTTCCACTGAGAGCCTGGGGGAATCCTGTGTTCTCTCCTTGGGTTTCCCTCACAATCTCACATGCAGCGAAGGTACAATGATCTTCTGGGGTCACCTTACTGTATGCTCTGATAAGTGTGATACATGCACTAAACTTGAGCCTGCAGATGGCCAGAGACATTACACACTCTTAGAAAAAAGGTGCTTTCAAGAACCTTAAAGGGTTCTTTGGCTGTCCCCATAAGTGAACCCTTTGAAAACCCTTTTTGTTTGCAGGTACAACCCTTTTGGGTTCCATGTAGAACCCCTTTTACAGAGGGTTCTACATGGAACCAAACAGGGTTCTATCTGGAACCCAAAAGGGTTCTTCTATGGGGACAGCGGAAGAACCCTTTTGGAACCCTTTTTTCTAAGCGTGCAGATAATGCACGTGAAATGGGGAACTGCAATTCACTTTGATTTTTGCACTTACCCACTTACTGGTATGTGCACTGATAAGGAATCGACTTATGGCTGACGAGTTAGTTAGGCCAGGGGTACAGGGAATAAATAGGTCCAATGTATGACACACATACTCTATATCACACCATATCATGTACAGTATATCATATTGGAACCTATGATGCAGTCAGGGATCAAATTTGCACTATAATCTGAACTGTATGTGCTGTGTGCATGTGTACTGTATACAGACAGAGATATACTCCGTCTAGGTGTAAACAGTAAGGTGTGCTCGTCACAGTTGTATTGAGTTTGGAGTGAGTATATTTTCTCAGTGGCCAAGTACATCTATCTAGCTCTCTCTTTCTCTTTTTCACTCTCTTTCTCTCTCTCCTTTCCTTCCGCTCTCTGAGGAGATGTTGGCTCAGACTCAGATCATATCTAAATGACTGAACTTCACACTCCAGATTAGTTTCATAACCTTTTACCCCTAGCTTCTGTGGATCAGATGGAACACTGTCACCATGGTAATGTGTTCTGAGTTGGTGTGGATCTCTAGGGCATTTGGAGGAATCTGCTTTTATAAAGCCCTTATTAGAGTCTGTCCTCCCTTCTAGCTCATAAATTGTTTATCAAGATAAAATGTAGGTCATACTCCGATAGAGGAGATGGGCATTATGGAATAATGACAGATTATCATGCTCCTCTTGCTGGTGTGTGTGTGTGTGTGTGTGTGTGTGTGTGTGTGTGTGTGTGTGTGTGTGTGTGTGTGTGTGTGTGTGTGTGTGTGTGTGTGTGTGTGTGTGTGTGTGTGTGTGTGTGTGTGTGTGTGTGTGTGTGTGTGTGTGTGTGTGTGTGTGTGTGTGTGTGTGTGTGTGTGTGTGTGTGTGTGTGTGTGTGTGTGTGTGTGTGTGTGTGTGTGAGAGAGAGAGAGAGAGCCCCGTGCGTTCTTGCATCTGTACCACCTTTATAGTTTTGCTTAGTGTGCATTTTTGGCCAGGTTTATGGGAGTGGATGGATTACTCCTGTGCCAGTCTGTGAGTGTCTCTGAGCTCCTCCTTATCACAGGGAAGCTTGTATCGCTGCGTTGCTTTGCAGGGAACTCTAGGTTCACTGTGGTCAGGTGACTCAACCATTGCTTGGCCTCGCTCCTTTATATATCTCAGAGTTAGCGGCCAGATAGTTATTTTAGAGGGCCGTTTCCAAGGCCACAATTAACCCGTGTCATCATGTCTTTGATCTCACTTCTGCAGTTAAAGATATGTAGCCTAGTCTTATCATTGATGGCGCACTAGTAGCCTATTGTATGGGGGGGGGGGGGGGGGGGGGGGCACTGTACTGAGAGGTATATGATAAGCTTGGGCCTCGTGATCATATTCCAGGTGGCTGAGAATGATGAGTGGAGTAGTTGTTGAGATGCAGCAGTGACCATGATGTAGCGTCAATAGTGTTCATAATGGATATTGGACAAACGGATGATCTAGATAAAGGCCTATGGTTTCTCAACAGAACACATCAAGTAAGTATATGCGTTATTGTAACCTTGACTTGTAAAATTCACCTACCCAGGTCACTAGTCAACGTCTAACAACAAGTAGATATGTGGTGTTAAATGTAACATTCGATGACATTGCTGCCCTACTCTACGCACACGGCAGAAAAGCGTTCTCTGATTCATATCCTTGTCAGTCGGTGGCGTGACTCAATTGGGACTTTTCACTTCAGCTCAGGGCCGGCTCCAGGCATAAGCGACAATAAGCTTAGGAACTCAGTCGGGGTCTCAACTTACAGTTGAGCGTTAGAATAGTAGAATACACAGGGTGCAAGTTCAAAATGTGGTTGTGCATCAGCAGTTTTTCTCTTGTTTTGTCAGTCACTGACAATCACTCAATTAGCCATGTCAGCTAACAATTTTTACATTGGTAAGTTAGTCTAGCCAGTTATCTAAACTTGTAGTAATCATGGCCGAATACTGAGCGGGCACACATGGCATGTGCCCAGGGGCCTTGACCTCCAGGGGGCTCTCATTGATTTTGTAAGTCACTCTCACTCAGATATCATTAACATGGCATAAGTCATTGCAAAATGGTTAGAATTAGCTTTAAAACTGAAAAATTGAAAAATTGCCCCATGGCAAAATGAGTAGAATTTCTGTCCTCCTAATAACATGCTTGTTTTCTTCTTGGGCCATTAAGTACTCATCATAAGATTTATAAATGGTTTAGTTACCTATCTGAGTAATCACGACATAGAGGAGGCCTATGGCAGGGATCATCAACTAGATTCAGCTGCGGGTTTATTTGTTCTTGGCCTGGGGGCCAGCAAATAATTTGTAGACTGCAGATTGACTGCAAGAAGCCCAAACAGATACAATATTTGACTAAAACAAAATTATTTCAAATCTTGCTTACATTTGTATATGATCACATATATCTTTCACTATTATGTGTGGGAAAACTTTGGAACAGATTTCCTAAATGGAAATCACTTGGAGCTGATTTGCTGGTGTTTTTTATGACCAACTATTATTATTATAATTATTATTTCCAGAAAACTTGGGGGGACAAATAAAATCCTTGCCAGTTAGGGAACCATGACTTACAGTATAGGCTCAGTGAGACTGATCCTCTGACACATCACAGTTCAGCTGTCACGAGTCGCTTCCAATTCCCACCACTGGTGATTCATGGTAGCCGTAACATCTGTTAAAACGAAAAATGCACTTGGCATCTGAAATGTACCCGATCAAAGGCATGGGCATCAACGTCACTCCACAGGGGGCTTTTTCACACTTTGTTGTTGTGTGTGTGTGTGTGTGGGTGTGTGTGTGCGGCATATCTGAAGATGTCAGCCTGGTTGAGCTTGCCCCGCTGACACCTCTCTTCAGCGGCAGCTTGGCACAGAGAGAGAGGCAGAAGAGTGACAGGCAGAGATTTGATACAATCTAATTTCCACACCCAGCCATGTGTGCATTGTTCTGCCTTCTGCACTCTGTTGGTCAGTTTCTCCTCCTCTGAGTTAATGACTGTTATCTACTGTTTTCAGAATGGAATGATTAAACCCAGATTAAGTTGGGTTTTTATATAAATAGTTATAACACCAGGGGTTTGTTTCTGTAAATGGCTACATGTAAAGGTCAAAAAGTTTTTGAACAGGTCAGATTTGATTTTCCTTTCACCCTTTGTTGGAGAACATCCTATGTTCCATTTTTTTTCTGAGAAACCATTTGCATTGTGCAAGGGTTGTCATTGCCCTTGAGATTGAGCAATCAATCTTTCGCAAACTGATGTTGAGGATATGATTAATATTCTAATGTGACAGTGAAAAGGAGAATCTTGAGAAAGAAACGAATATTGAAGCTAAGCTGGGATACTGTGTTCAAATGAGGAATGCATTTCTTCCCCCTCATAGCCATTCATATTTATCTTGAGACATAAAATCCTTTTATTCAACTCAAACATTTAAAAAAAAATCTCTCTATGCACCTGAATTTATCAAGTTGCTTGATATAAATAAACATGAACAATCGATCTATGTCGCTGACTAAAGTACTGTTTTTGAACACTATCATCGGGACACGAGTGGTTAATGGTTGACGTTTGAGCACCTCTTGCACTTGGCTCGAGGCGGGATTGGAGGATGATGTCACCTCTGTCGCGCGGCGGGGAGGGAAGGAGAGTGGGAGGAGCGTCGGGGAGAGGAGGATAGCCAGTTTCAGGTACACTTCAACTTTCACAAGTTTGGAGTGTTGTGTAGTGAGAAACCGGCAAAGCCTCGGAGCGGGATACATTGGGATTTTATAAAGGAAGCTGCTGGACAGATGAAAACTGACTACGGGAATAAGGGAAAATGCATTGGGAACAAGTACTCCGATTGACAAATGGCAAGGTGAGATAGATTAGATTGTGGTTTCGATGTCCCTTGTCCTTTTAAACGTAGCCTATCAGGTGTCTTGGTTCCAGTAGACTGCGCATTATAGTTTCGTAAAGGTGTCTCAAACACCGGAAGCTGTGGTTACAGTGTGGTGCCTGTGCTCAATTAGTCATATTGGTGCAGGCAGGTGAGTAACTGGTCGGTTTTGTATGTCCCAACTTCGACGTGCATATACTTCCCAGTAAGCAAAATGAAGTTCAAAATACGTATTTTAGACGTATTTTCTAGACGTTGACATCACGTGCATTTCATGTGTTAAGTGAAAGGCTTGAAGACGTATTTTCTAGATGTCGAAAATACTTATTTTCAGTACATCGAAAATACGTACTTTCCGGACATCGAAGCGACCTCTTATATGGACTTTGATAAGATGTCTTATACAGATATTGAAAATACGTCTTATTAGAACTTTGAAAATACACATTTTTGGGATGTTGAAAATATGCATTTTCAGTCATTGATTGAAATTTGAACTGCACATACATTCTGAATTAAGTAATCATTCAATCACAATAATATAGAAATGACTAGCCAACTGTACATAGCATCTTAATATCTATTATTGCTCCCATCTGACATTTGCACTTATGTTACAGAATACTTCACCTACAGTAACATTCTCAGTAACGGTTACAGATTTTTTAAATTATCTTGCTATGACTATGATATATTGTTGTTTATTTACCTTAGTTGAATGCACTGACTGTCAGTCGCTCTGGATAAGAGTGTCTCCAGAATGACCAAAATGTAAATGTAAAAACAAACACTTTTAAAGCATGCTGAGTATTATTCTAATGAGCTCCTCCCCAAACAAGTGGGTCTGGTTGTTGCGGACCAGATCCAAATTTTAACAAATCATAGATGTCTAGGCTATGTTTCACAAGTTTGAACATCCCATTACAGTACGGAAGTTTAGTACAGTAGAATACAGGACAGTAGAGTTTATTCAGTAGAGTACAGTAGAAGAGTACAGTACAGTTTAATTCAGTACAGTACATTACAATACACAGTACACAAAAAAGTAGAGTAAGGTACAGTTTAGTAGAGTACATTAGTCAAGTAGGGTACAATACAGTACACTATACTTTACTTTTCTTTACTGTGTTACTATACTGTAATGTACTCTACTGTGCTCAACAGAATTTTCTACTATTTTCTTCTATTCTACTTTTCTTTACTGTACTCTGTACTGTACTAAAATGTAGTATTGTCTGAATACCAGAATTTTGACTTTGATACTGGTACCAGGTTTAGTATCACAATACTCGATACCATCACGATACTCAATACCAAAATGATACCAAAACGATACCCCAGCAAGAAAAGAAGGCATATTAGCCAGTCACAGAATGGCACTTGATCCAGACAGATTAACTCAGCTAATGCTCTGTTCAATCGTTGCGCATCTTTTGAGCTCAGTATCATTACATTTTATTACATAACATTTTTTCAGAGACAGCCATGTATGCATTAATGAATCAATTATACAATAATTCAATCTATTTGACTTGATTTTTACCCATATAATTTCATAATGGCAATCATTTATTTGAATGGTAAATCTCTATTGATAAACTGGGTGAATCACGATGTAGCCTAGGCCTATCCACAATATAGGTGAAGGTATATTCAATATGAGTGTGTGCATGCATTTAATTATTGAGCTTGTTTTGGCTGATTTCATGGGGCTACAGATGACAAACAATCTGTTTCCCTTCCAAATCAAATCAAACAATCTGTTTCCCTTCCATTTGAGACTTCATTTATTGTACTGATCAACAACATTTTTATAGAAGTAGTTTATTTTATAACAGTGTGTGCTGTCTCTTTAACCAGTAATGAAGGCATTCATGATGCAGTCATTTCACTGAGACAATAGATCATATTTGGCAGAGACCGAATAAGTGAATGAAAAAGGTTTTTGGTGTTTATCAGCTTTGAAATCAGCCTACTTTTTGATTTGTTTGCCAATCAGACAAAAAACATGACTGGTTGTGTTCATTTCACATTAAAATGTTATACATTTCTACTGTTAAATTATGTCTTTACTAAACTCTTCAGGACCCTGTCTTTCAAAGATAATTTGTAAAAATCCAAATAACTTCACAGATCTTCATTGTAAAGGGTTTAAACACTGTTTCCCATACTTGTTCAATGAACCATAAACAATTAATGAATATGCACCTGTGGAATGGTCGTTAAGACACTAACAGCTCACAACCAGTCATGCAATTAAGGTGACAGCTATGAAAACTTAGGACACTAAAGAGGCCTTTCTACTAACTCTGAAAAACACCAAAAGAAAGATGCCAAGGATCCCTGCTCATCTGCGTGAACGTGCCTTAGTCATGCTGCAAGGAGGCAAAGGGAGTGCAGATGTGGCCAGGGCAATAAATTGCAATGTCCGTACTGTGAGACACCTAAGACAGCACTACAGGGAGACAGGACGGACAGCTGATCGTCCTCGCAGTGGCAGACCACGTGTAACAACACCTGCACAGGATCGGTACATCCGAACATCACACCTGCGGGACCGGTACAGGATGGCAACAACAACTGCCCGAGTTACACCAGGAACGCACAATCCCTCCATCAGTGCTCAGACTGTCCACAATAGGCTGAGATAGGCTGGACTGAGGGCTTGCAGGCCTGTTGTAAGGCAGGTCCTCACCAGACATCACCGGTAACAACGTCACCTATGGGCACAAACCCACCATCGCTGGACCAGACAGGACTGGCAAAAAGTGCTCTTCACTGACCAGTCGCAGTTTTGTCTCACCAGGGGTGATGGTCGGATTCGCGTTTATTGTCGAAGGAATGAGCGTTACACTGAGGCCTATACTCTGGAGCGGGATTGATTTGGAGGTGGAGGGTCCGTCATGGTCTGGGGCGGTGTGTCACAGCATCATCGGACTGAGCTTGTGTCATTGCAGGCAAACTCAACGCTGTGCATTACAGGGAAGACATTCTCCTCCCTCATGTGGTACCCTTCCTGCAGCCTCATCCTGACATGACCCTCCAGCATGACAATGCCACCAGCCATACTGCATTTTGACCCCCCCCCCCCCTTTGTTCAGGGACACATTCTTCAATTTTTGTTAGTCACATGTCTGTGGAACTTGTTCAGTTTATGTCTCAGTTGTTGAATCTTGTTATGTTCATACAAATATTTACAAATATTTTGCTGAAAATAAACGCAGTTGACAGTGAGAGGACGTTTCTTTTTTAGTTTATTAGGCACATAAAAAATAGAGGCTCCCTTGAATGTCACGGTATAATTCACACTCTGGACTCACTCTAAAATGTATGTCAAAACAAAAACCAATGATTGCAAAGTTAAACCAACTACACAAGCACGTGGACTCCTTTTAACAATTTCCACAGAGAATTCTACAAACCACATTTACTTGAAGAACAGTGCAGATGTAAAGTGTGATAACAGAATTACGGTTTGTTTTGTTTGTCATCATTCTGTTACCAAACTTTGCATCTGCATTGGTTCTACATTGGTTTTGTAGAATTTTCGGTGAAAATTGTTAAAAGTAGTCCTTGTGCATTGGTCTTTGTTAGACATAGATTTTAAAGGCCCACTGGAGTCAAAAACCTGATTTCCTGTGTTTTATATATATATTTCCACACTATGAGGTTGGATTAATATTTTGAAAATTCTGATGAATCCCTTTTAGTGTAAGAGCTATTTGAAAAGAGCACCTGGAATTTCAGCCTGTTTTGATGGGATGAAGTTTTGGCATGCCTGGTAAATTAGCGTTGCAACCCTCTAGGCCAATAACAGCTAGATTTCAGTTTTCCCCTTCCACCTTAAACCACTCCCAGAAAGTCCTAGCAAAATTCTTGACAATTTGAATTGGGAAAAAATAACCATTGCCGTGGAATTGTCTAAAAGCGAAGGTTCAAACGTGATGAGCTGTAGGCACATTTTTGTGATTAGGTTCAATGATTATCCACCACCACTCATGATCAACCTTTTTTGACTAAGCAGAAAGGTTCTATTTGCTCTCTATTTTATATGCCATGCTACACAGTCAGTATTGATTCTGGGCATATGGAAGGAAATGGGTTATTTTTCAGTTGCTTCCGGTTTTTGGTTTTCTTTGTAGCCCATGTTGTAGAAATATTGCGATCATGAGTCACACACTTCAGAATGAGCTGACCGATAGTGGCCTCCCTTGCTGACACAGGTTCTTGTCTTTAGCAGAGGGGAATGCAGAAGAAGTCTCTCTTTCTCAGACCAGCATGTCAGCAAAACCTTAGGAATGACTGAGCTTCCTCAATATGCAACTTACACTTTTTAACCTTCCCCTCCTTTTCTCCAGATTGAGCGGTTGGAGGTGAGTGGCTTGGCTCAGACCCCCCAGGCAGTGTTGTGTGGCGCTGATGGGTCGTTCCTCGGGGGTGAAGATGGCACCCCGGACCCCCAGCGCACCAAGCAGGCTATCGCCCAGCTGCAGCAGAAGATCCTCAAGCTCACAGAGCAGATCAAGATTGAGCAGACGGCCAGAGACGACAACGTGGCCGAGTACCTCAAACTGGCCAACAACGCTGACAAGCAGCAGAGTGCCCGCATCAAACAGGTGAGCATTGTTTTATGATCAAAGTTTTATTTGTTTTAATATGAAACCACAAAACATAATGGAATGACAATACACAAGACAGGACAACTTTTACTGGATAACAGATCTGCTAAATGATCGCATATATGACGACAATATACAGTACCAGTCAAAAGTTTGGACGCACCTACTCATTCCAGGGTTTTTCTTTATTTTTAACTATTTTCTGCATTGTAGAATAATAGTGAAGACTTCAAAACTATGAAATAACACATATGGAATCATGTAGTAACCAAAATAGTGTTAAACAAATCAAAATATATTTTATATTTGAGATTCTTCAAAGTAGCCACCGTTTGCCTTGATGACAGCTTTACACACTGTTAATCACCTGGAATGCTTTTCCAACAGTCTTGAAGGAGTTCCCACATATGCTGAGCACTTGTTGGCTGCTTTTCCTTCACTCTGTGGTCCAACTCATCCCAAACCATCTCAATTGGGTTGAGGTCGGGTGATTGTGGAGGCCAGGTCATCTGATGCAGCACTCCATCACTCTCCTTCTTGGTCAAATAGCCCTTACACCTGGAGGTGTGTTGGGTCATTGTCCTGTTGAGATACTCTACCTCATTCGAGCAAAACCTTGAGACTTAGATATTGTTCACCAGCTGTTGTTTACATATATGCATAGTCCGCCACCCCTTGTCTTACCAGACGCCGCTGTTCTATCCTGCTGATACAGCGTATAACCAGCCAGCTTTATGTTGATAATGTCGTTGTTCAGCCATGACTCCGTGAAGTATAAGATATTACAGTTTTTAATGTCCTGTTGGTAGTTTAATCTTCCTCGTAGGTCGTCGATTTTATTTTCCAATGATTGCATTTTAGCTGGAAGAACAGAAGGCAGGAGGGGTTTATTTGATCGCCTACGAATTCTCTGAAGGCAGCCCGACCTATGTCCTCTTTTTCTTCATTGTCTCTTCACGCAAATGACAGGGATTTGGGCCTGTTCCCAGGAAAGCAGTATGTTGTTCATTTCGGGCTTGTCAGACTCGTTAAAGGGGGGGAAAAAAGCTTCTGCCAGTTCTTGACATAATTTGGACTTGGTCTTTTACCAAATAGGGCTATTTTCTGTATACCACCCCTACCTTGTCACAACACAACTGATATGCTCAAACGCATTAAGAAGGAAAGAAATTACACAAATTAACTTTTAACAAGCCACACCTGTTTAATTGAAATGCATTCCAGGTGACTACCTCATGAAGCTGGTTGAGAGAATGCCAAGCGTGTGCAAAGCTGTCATCAAGGCAAAGGGTGGCTACTGTGAAGAATCTGAAATATAAAATATATTTTGATTTGTTTAACACTTTTTTGGTTACCTCATGGTTCTATATGTGTTATTTCATAGTTTTGATGTCTTCACTATTATTCTACAATGTAGAAAATAGTAAAAATAAAGAAAAAGCCCTGAGTGAGTAGGTGTGTCCAAACTTTTGACTGGTACTGTAAATCACCAAGATGTTGGGCTCAGGCACAGATCATCATTGTGTGTGTGTCAGCCAGTCTCCTTGTTTGTTATATTTCACTGAGAAAGAAGGGCTGATTTATCTAGTTACAATTTCTGTAACAAGCCGAGATATATGTGTACTATAAACGCGTACGTGCTATAAATATTTATAGTATGTATATATATACAGTTGAAGTCGGAAGTTTACATACACTTAGGTTGGAGTCATTAATACTCGTTTTTCAACCACTCCACAAATGTCTTGTTAACAAACTATAGTTTTGGCAAGTCGGTTAGGACATCTACTTTGTGCATGACACAGGTAATTTTTCCAACAATTGTTTACAGACAGATTATTTCATTTCTAATTCACTGTATCACAATTCCAGTGGGTCAGAAGTTTACATACACTAGGTTGACTGTGTCTTTAAACAGCTTGGAAATTTCCCGAAAATGATGTCATGGCTTTAGAAGCTTCTGATAGGCTAATTGACATAATTTGAGTCAATTGGAGGTGTACCTGTGGATGTATTTCAAGGCCTACTGTCAAACTCAGTGCCTCTTTGCTTGACATCATGGGAAAATATAAATTAATCAGCCAAGACCCCAAAAAAATTTGTAGACTGCATCCTTGGGAGCAATTTCTAAACCCATGAAGGTACCACGTTCATCTGTACAAAAAATAGTATGCAAGTATAAACACCATGGGACCACGCAGCCATCAAACCGCTCAGGAAGGAGACGTGTTCTGGCTCCTAGAGATGAACGTACTTTGGTGCGAAAAGTGCAAATCAATCCCAGAACAACAGCAAAGGACCTTGTGAAGATTCTGGAGGAAACGGGTACAAAAGTATCTATATCCACAGTAAAACGAGAAAATTATGTGGATATATTGAAGCAACATCTCAAGACATCAGTCAGTAAGTTAAAGCTTGGTCGCAAATGGGTCTTCGAAATGGACAATGACCCCAAGCATACTTCCAAAATTGTGGCAAAATGGCTTAAGGACAACAAAGTCAAGGTATTGGAGTGGCCATCACAAAGCCCTGACCTCAATCCTGTAGAAAATCTGTGGGCAGAACTGAAAAAGCGTGTGTGAGCAAGGAGGCCTACAAACCTGACTTCAGCTCTGTCAGGAGGAATGGTCCAAAATTCACCCAACTTATTGTGGTAAGCTTGTGGAAGGCTACTCAAAACGTTTAACCCAAGTTAAATAATTTATAGGCAATGCTACCAAATACTAATTGAGTGTATGTAAACTTCTGACCCACTGGGATTGTGATGAAAGAAATAAAAGCTGAAATAAATAATTCACATTCTTAAAATAAAGTGGTGATCCTAACTGACCTAGGACAGGGAATTTTTACTTGGATTTAATGTCAGGAATTGTGAAAAACTGAGTTTAAATGTATTTGGCTAAGGTGTATGTAAACGTTCGACTTCAACTGTGTGTGTGTATATATATTTATATAAGTGTCCTAATACAGACACATAAGTGTCCTATATAACTACAGGTGTTTGAGAAGAAGAACCAGAAGTCCGCCCAGACCATCCAGCAGCTGCAGAGGAAACTGGAGCACTACCACCGCAAGCTGAGAGAGGTGGAGCACAACGGGATCCCTCGCCAGCCCAAGGACGTCCTCAGGGACATGCAGCAGGGCCTGAAGGACGTTGGGGCAAAGGTCACAGGTTTCAGCGAGGGCGTGGTGGACAGTGTCAAGGGAGGCCTCTCCAGTTTCTCCCAGGCCACGCACTCCGCTGCCGCCGGCGTCGTCTCAAAGCCCCGGGAGATTGCCTCGCTGTTCCGCAACAAGTTTGGCAGCGCCGACAATATCCCCGGGCTGAAGGACTCCTTGGATGATCCGTCAGGGGGCGAGGAGGGGGTGACTGGGGCCGGGGGGAGTTCTCTGGGCAGCGCAGCGCACCACCATCTGCAGTCCAGCCCCAAGTACGGCAGCGAGGATGACTGCTCCAGCGCAACGTCGGGGTCGGCAGGGGCCAACAGCACCACAGGGGCTCCCGGAGGCCCCCCCAGCTCCAAGGGGAACACCCTGGAGAGGAGCCAGAGCTCTAGCCTGGACATGCTGCTACATGAGGTGCAGGAGGGCCAGGGGAGACTAGAGGAGAATCTGGAGGGGCTGAAGAGTCACTATCAGAGAGACTACACTGTCATCATGCAGGCCCTGCAGGAGGAACGATTCAGGTAGGGAGGGAGAGGGAGCTAGAGGACATGCTGTCATCATGCAGGCCCTGCAGAACGAACAATTTAGGTACTGACTTACTTAACCAATGATTTATATATATACTAGATGTCTGACCGGGGGTGCTATTTTGATGCCACTGTGCCGCCATCTTGGCACTTCCCCGCCATTGCAAACAATATTTTGGAAGCTATAGAAATGCATTTATTTACCTTTGCTTTTGCCACATTTATTCTATTAGAAAAACCTTAATGCATACTTACAAATTATATTATGTGAGCTAAACATTTAAAAAATTAAAACGATATAAAAACATTTTCCTTAAAGTAGAATTTTTAGCGATTACTAATGTTACTGTCCCCTCTACAATTAAATATCATTTTGTCCTTGAAACATTCAATTGAAATACTGTAGAATTCCATTCGTTCCTATGAAGGGCTGCTCCTACTGGGGAGTACCAAAATGGCCAACCGGTGGCTTCAAAGCCTCTCATTGGCCAATACATAGCATCAGCAATCCAGGTTTTATATACATCATTGTACTTAACACACTATATATGTAGAGAGAGAATAGAAAGAGGGCGCTAGAGGGAGTGAGAGAGAGCCCTGTAGGAAAAACCCCACACAGAGATGTATAAGGTTAACATTTGGAAGGTTATCGCAAAGTGATATTGATGTGCAGGTGTGTTTTCACTGAAACCAAACCCACTCTAATCAACATAAGACAGGTCGAAGCTTTATTGCCCTTAAAACTGAATTGTAAACCAGTGACAGTATCCATCATTTAGGCAGAGAGATCAGCCCTAGACTACTAACGTGAAGAGGTGTATGTACGTACACCTTTTAGTAAAGACACAACAGGCACAGAGAACACATTCAAGTCTATTTATTTGGCACTTTTTACAAAACAGCATTGTCTCAAAAGGGGATGGGGGGGTTATCAAAACGCTGACTTGAGACTTGAAGCGGAAACCCTGAAACTCCCTTAAAGCCTGCCAAGTGTAGGTGGCCAGGGAAAAGTCCCTGCTGTGGAGGAACAAGGAAGAAGCACTTTGCTGCAAACCAGTCCTGAGCACAAGGATCTTGTCCTGTCCTATCACAGATCTATCTCAGCGCATGTTAGTCAAGGGAGGGGGAGAGGATTTCCGTGACTAGGAGACAAAAAAAAAAAAATTCTCTAAAATGTCCATCAGGGGCACAACAAGTATGTGTGTTTTCTGTCTTTCAGGCTAAAAATAAGGTCCAGCAGAATGAGCTTTGAGCATGTCTTCTGCTGATGACCATGTTCTGAGCATTGACCACACAGTTATGGTTAAACCACTGTGTTTGAACCATTGTTTAGAATATGGAGCCTTCTACCTGTAGAACTCCTAGAGGAAACTTTGCCGGTAGGCTTAGCATTTCGTTTTTGGTGCAGTCAGCAGTATTAGGATGTTACAGGATGTTCTGCAGTAGCTTCCCCCTCCTCCACTCCCCCATCCTTCCCCTGTCTGATTCACCTCTATTCTGATCTTTTTATTGTCTGATTAACCACCAGACCATGTGTGTGTGTGTTTGTGTGCAGTACCAGAGGGCATAGTTGTACATCTTATTAAAATGTGACTCTTAAACTGGTTAAGTAAGACATGATGAGATCAGACTGGTGGTGTGATTCACTTAATCACACACACACACACACACACACACACACACACACACACACACACACACACACACACACACACACACACACACACACACACACACACACATGCATTCACAGACAATCACATCCTCCCTCTCCCTCCTGATTGGTCAGTGTCAAACTGCTGATTATCTGCCATTGGTCACTCTCATCAGCAGGTGAGTAAACATGTGCTGATCAGCTCACAGATTATCATCCATCCAGTCAGGTGTCATTCCACCTGAAAGCTCTTTAACCTCTTGTCCAGGAAAAACTGGAACCTGTGTTTGTCTATGGGGCACACGTGCGTGTGTATGTCTGTGTGTGTGTGTGTGTGTGTGTGTGTGTATGTCTGTGTGTGTGTATGTTTGTGTCTGTCTATCTGTCCATCCATCTCTGTGTTTCCATCTCTGTCTGTGTATATGTCTGTGTGAGCTGTTAGACTAACGTGTGTTTCTCTGTAGGTGTGAGCGTCTGGAGGAGCAGCTGAATGATCTGACAGAGCTCCACCAGAATGAGATCCTCAACCTGAAGCAGGAGCTGGCCAGCATGGAGGAGAAGATAGCTTACCAGTCCTACGAGAGAGCCAGAGACATACAGGTCAGTCACAGACATGCATGCATACACACACACACAAACTCACTGTACACAAACTAGATAGCCAGACAAATGTATGACTGTGATTCATTTCATAATCACAACTTTATCTGAAGACAAACAGAAAGCTTTGCACAGTTATGAGGAACAAACCCAATCAGACATAAGTCAGTGCTGTTTAATATTTGTGTACAACTACCAGGTTATTTTACAGTTCACTATTTTATTAGGGCTTTCAAACGATATTTAAAAAAAAAAAAATTGAGTTAATCACAGGATTTGCTGTGATTAATCACGATAATTAGCCAATTCTGAATTTGCTCAAATTAGGCTGTAATTCAAGATTTTTCATACAAAAAATATTACAAAAAATATTGACATCTTGATTTTGTCTAAAGTAACGGTTAGCAAAATTAGGTAAATTGAGAAAGCACACTTTCTTTAACCTTAATGTCAGCTTGTTTTTACATTGCATCGTTGTTTTTTGGCTGTATAGATTATGTATTGAGATGTTTTCTGTGTATTTTGAACGCTTTTAGACGATGCGATTAATTGCAATGAAAATATCTGCACTAAAATATAACTGCATTTGAGTTAACTGATTAACTATGACAGCCCGGGCCTCCCGGGTGGCGCAGTGGTCTAAGAGCTGTGCCACCAGAGATTCTGGGTTCGAGTCCAGGCTCTGTCGCAGCCGGCCGCGACCGGGAGGCCCATGGGGCGGTGCACAATTGGCCCAGCGTCATCCGTGTTAGGGAGGGTTTGGCCGGCAGGGATGTCCTTGTCCCAATGCGCTCTAGCGACTCCTGTAGCGGGCCGGGCACATGCACGCTGTCACGGTCGCCAGGTGTACGTACGGTGTTTCCTCCGACACATTGCTGCGGCTGGCTTCCGGGTTGGATGGGCATTGTGTCAAGAAGCAGTGCGGCTTGGTTGGGTTGTGTTTCGGAGGATGCATGTCTTTCAACCTTCGCCTCCCCCGAGTCCGTACGGGAGTTGCAGCGATGAGACAAGACTGTAACTACTACCAATTGGATACCACGAAATTGGTGAGATAAAAGGGGTAAAAAAAATCAAATAAAAACTCTGACAGCCCTAATATTGACCTAGTATTTAAAACACATGATAGGGTTAGAGATAATAGCACTATAATTACTTAATAATTATATTTTGTTTCATTGGAATCCATTAGAACAAGCCCCATAATGTAACAGATGTTGAGTTCTTTCAAGTTAGTGCCAAAAAAGGTGTGTGTGTGTGTGTGTGTGTGTGTGTGTGTGTGTGTGTGTGTGTGTGTGTGTGTGTGTGTGTGTGTGTGTGTGTGTGTGTGTGTGTGTGTGTGTGTGTGTGTGTGTGTGTGTGTGTTTATTCCCTTGTCTCTAACCTACGTTTCCCCCTCTTGGCTGTAGGTGGTGTTAGAGTTCTATATGTAATGATCTTTGCTATTTGTCTGTCAGACACTCAAAATCAGAACAGATCAAATGTTATTTGTCACATGCGTTGAATACAACAGGAATACAACCTTACAGTGAAATGCTTACTTACAAGCCCTTAACCAACAATGCAGTTTTAAGAAAATACCAAAATAGCAACAACAAAAAAAGTAAGAGATAAGAATAACAAATAATTAAAGAGCAGCAGTAAATGACAATAGCGGGGCTATATACAGGGGGTACCGGTACAAAGTCAATGTGCGCGGCCACTGGTGTCGAGGTAATATGTACATTAGTCTGGGTAGCCATTTGATTAGCTGTTCATGAGTCTTATGGCTTGAGGGTAGAAGTTGTTTAGAAGCCTCTTGGACCTAGACTTGGCACTCCGGTACCGCTTGCCGTGCGGCAGCAGAGAGAATAGTCTATGACTAGGGTGGCTGGAGTCTTTGACAATTTTTAGGGCCTTCCTCTGACACCGCCTAGTATAGAGGTCCTGGATGTCAGGAAACTTGGCCCCGGTGATGTACTGGGCCGTACTCACTACCCTCTGTAGTGCCTTGCGGTTGGAGGCCGAGCAGTTGCCATACCAGGCAGTGATGCAACCAGGCAGGATGCTCTCGATGGTGCAGCTGTCAAACCTTTTGAGGATCTGAGGACCCATGCCAAATCTTTTCAGTCTCCTGAGGGGTAATAGGTTTTGTCGTGCCCTCTTCACGACTGTCTGTGGATGCCAAGGAACTTGAAGCTCTCAACCTACTCCACTACAGCCCCGTTGATGAGAATGGGGCGTGCTCGGTCCTCCTTTTCATGTAGTCTTTACTGTGTGTAGCCATACTGTGTACTACTATGTCTAACCCTTTTCTATTCTCCTGTCCTGCAGGAAGCTCTGGAGGCGTGTCAGACACGTATCTCTAAGATGGAGCTGCAGCAGCAGCAGCAGCAGGTGGTCCAGCTAGAGGGCCTGGAGAACGCCACGGCCCGGACACTGCTGGGGAAACTCATCAATGTCCTCCTGGCCCTCATGGCCGTGCTCCTGGTGTTTGTCTCCACTGTGGCCAACTGTGTGGTCCCTCTAATGAAAACCCGCTCCCGGTCCTTCTCCACCCTCCTCCTCATCCTCCTCTTCGCCTTCCTCTGGAGGAACTGGGACGCGCTGTCGGGCTACACGCACCGTGCCCTGCAGCTGCCCAGATGACCGAATAGAGACATGTGTTTCTATGACTATGCGCGAGGGTGGATACTCTGTCCACACACACACACACAGAAAGCAGGAAGAGCCTAACTGCCAATGGGATGTGGTGGTTGTCTTGACGGACGCTGAAGAGTTAGTCTATCGGTTGAGCTCTGTGAGGCAGGATTTGGACTGAGGAGAAAGTGAGGGAAGGATGGAAGATGAGAATACCACTCAGTCATGACTTTTGTTTAGGAAGGATGAGACTTTGTTTACATTCAGAAATAGTGTTTATTTCTTTCACGGGATGCATCGTCATACTGTTTTTCTTCTAGGGGGTAATCAAGTATATTATTGTTGTTTATTATTTTTTCTAATAATATATTATTTTTTACATTTTATTCAGTACCATGTAGCGTTAAGCTCCTCCCACTCTGCACAAAGAGGAGCTTGTCAAGAAACTGATTGGACATTCACCTCAGAGGCTCAGGCCCTCTGCAGATAAATGGTACTCTGATTTGGTTGCCTTTCATAAAGAAAGTGCTCTACCGGTCTGTTATTGGTAGAAAATGAAAAGATGAATGAATCCCCACCTCGCACTTTTTCCACCATGATGGATTCTGAGATGAAAAGGAACCTTTCTACAGAGTACTCTTTGTTTTCCAGACACAAAAGGCTGATGGACATTACTTTGAGTGTCATGCTAAGAGACTTCTCGTGCTTCCGTACTGTTTCTACTAGCAATGATTTACGTCCTATTAAAGGTGTCTTTTCTTTTTTTTTTAAAGGAGAGTAAATTAATTAGGAGAGGTAATTTTAATTAGGAGAGGTGATGTAATGAATTCTAATGACTTTAGAGAGTGGCACCAGCTTAGACAAGAGGGAGGGTTTGACAGTTAGGGCCACTCACCACAGAGCCACCAGAGACCATAGTTACAGATAAGGCCACTTTGCAGGAAATGTGGAGTTGCCATGATATTGCTTTCACTGGTGCTCACCCATTGTGTCAGCTGAATTCCATGTTGGAAAGGCATAGACTGTCTGCCAGACATAGACAACTGTCTCCACTGCCATGCTACTGTTGTTCAATGCACTGCCTGTATGAAGAATGTGACTCACTCCATCACAATGGCTAATTCTGATCTTTTTTTAACTAATTGTTTTTCTGACCGATCAGCTCTGAGAAAAATCTGATGTGAAAGGTTCTAATGTGATTGGTCAAAAGACCAGTTAGTGGGTAAAAGATCAGAATTGGGCTGCCTGTGTAAACGCAGCCTTACTGTCCTATCTCTCCATCTCTCTCCTCATTGCCCTGTTTTTTCCAGCATACTGTCGTATGTGCCAAAACTGTCCTATTTCACATTGCCAGATCTGTATGTGCTTTATTAGCCAACTCCTCTGACTCTCACAGTCATGACATGACAGAAGAGTTGGCTAAACTAAGCACAAACTGATATGGGACCAGGCTAACAGAATATACCTTTACATGGTTGTCTGGGTAATTGCTCTGAGACACTCACTGCTAATAACCTGATGTGTGTTTCCTAATCCTGGTCTTTGATTACTGCTGAATATGATGGCTCTCTATCTGTCTTATCATACCATTCATCTGTTCATGGAGCTTCAGTTGACCTAGATGATATGAATGAGTCCATCTGAAGTCCATTCTGACGCTTGTTTGATGAAGATAATAACTTATAGTGGGAGCTGCAGACCAGCGTTCCGTAGTGTTAGGACCAGGATGTTTAGGATCTTTGAAACAGTTTTAAACCAGAAACTGCACTGAATTTATTGTCAGTCTAATCACTAAATAGAAATTAATTGAAGTCAATGGATATTGTTATTACACACCAATCAGTTTAAAGATACTGATCATTGTTGTGATCTTGAACGTTCCCCAGGTGAGTGGCTCCTGAGTTGACCTCTGACCTTGGTGTGACTTTGCCGTGACCTCCGATGCAGCGTAGGGTAGGGTTGTGTGCTAAACCACTCCAGTGCCTTCTGATGTGGGATAATAAAGGTGCATTCCTGACTAACTCCTGGCCCCCTGACTTGTGTGTGTGTTGAGGATCGGAGGAGTTTGGGGTGTGTAGCTCTCTCGTAGGATTGGTAAGCGATTATCTCCTCCATGCTGGCCAGCTCCTGCTTCAGGTTAGGGAGGAAATGGACCAATAAGAGCAATTATTTAAAGCAAAGTAATGTTTGAAAACAGATTCTTAAACTGCCTGGACCACACTATCTCTGGATGAAATGTTTAATTGAGGAACAAAGTAGGCTGAAGCACTGATGGTGTTTTACAGTGTTTAATGTGAATTGATTATAGTGTGAATAAATAAGCCCTGTTGAAGTTTGTGTATTAATCCACTAGATGGCGATCCTCTCATGTTTATAGCACCTTAGTTTCCTGACATGACCCACACAGATGATCTGTATGCTCAAAGTTATCAAATTGATCCTTGAAACACCATATTTACTGTGTGTGTGTGTGTGTGTATATATATTTTTCCCATTCATATTCCCTAGCTGTTCATGCACCACAATGTCAGGCCATATGGGGTGGATGGGCAGTGGAGTGTTGACGCAGGCCTTGTGGAGGTGTTGTTTCTTATCTGTCAGGAAACAGGTTGGTGTGCAGAGCCCGGGCCTCAGAGCTCCACCACGGACTAGAGAGCAGTAGCTGTTTTCACTGACAACAGAGAAAATAGCAGTCTCTTACTCCAGAAGGCCCTCTCCTTACTGTGAGAGAAGGCTCAGGAAGGAAGTCTTTCTCTCTCTCTCTTACACGCACCAATACTGTTTAAATGCCTTTTCTTGATGCACCATATCTATATTGCATATATTACAGACCCATGTATGACAAATAAGCCTACCTCAACACACACACACACACGCGCTAGCTTCCGTGAGGTGTCACGAATAATCGAGTGTAACCAGAACGCAGCACTTCGTTGATATCTGATCCTTGACAGCAGTGATCCGTGATACCCCCTCTCTCCCCAGTCTATTTCCCCGGTCCCTTCCCACTCCTCTCACTCTTAATGGGGCATTAGGGAGTGTGTTGGAGGGTGTGTGTGTAGGCTTAGGCTGTACATATGTGTGGTGGAGACTGTTGGTCCTGCATTGCGATCAGTCAGCTGGTTCCTTATCAGACCGCTTTCCTGCCCCTCCGCGCTGGCGGATTAGATGAGCGTGAGTGCGGGCCAACGTAAACACGCATAGACCTGGGCGGTGTTTATCAGCGCAAATAACATCGCCAAGTGGTGATGGGAGGCGTGCACCGACCTGAGAGGAACAGAGCTGGCCCGAGAGATATAATAGTTCCAGCAGGCTTTGATAGTGTCCAAACTGGCATGACGCATGGGTTAGAATGCGTCGAATAGAACAGAGTGATGGCCATCAAATTTGGTAATTGTATTTACTTTCTGTGGGCCTATCTAAACGGCTTTTGAGAGAATAAGTCCATGGGTAGCCTAATCCAAAATTATGGGCTCTCAGTTTG
Organism: Salvelinus alpinus; assembly: GCF_045679555.1. Taxonomy (NCBI): domain Eukaryota; kingdom Metazoa; phylum Chordata; class Actinopteri; order Salmoniformes; family Salmonidae; genus Salvelinus; species Salvelinus alpinus. The sequence goes on along the minus strand of NC_092102.1, from coordinate 35,000,488 downwards.
CGCTGTCACTTTTTTAAAAGTCCGTTTGAGTTTTTCCATGTTCTCTCATTGCATAGTTGTTCACAAGAAGCACTTAATTTGTGTTTTGGGGAAAAACATGGAAGTTTAAAGGGGCAATCAGTAGTTGAAACAATAAAAAGACAAATCCTCTCCCCTGTTTCGCAAAAACCAGATGGATGGGGCTGGAGAAATGTAACCACTCTCAAACTCATAGACAGAGCTATGGATGCAAGCACAGAGCTATGGATGCAAGAATATCTATGATATCAAAATTATACAGAGTTTCTTTATTTACAAACATTGGAGTTAAAAAAGCGTAGGCTATATTTTGGATTGTGAGTGGGTACGACAGTAGAACTAAGCTCATGAGCGTGGTTACATACCTCGACTAACCTGTACCCTCTGTATATAGCCTCGGTATTGTTGTTTTGTGTAACTTTTTTTTAAACTTTAGTTTATTTAGTAAATATTTTCTTAACCAACAATGCAGTTCAATAAATATAGTTAAGGGCTTGTAAGTAAGCATTTCACGGTAAGGTTGTACCTGTTGTATTCGGCGCATGTGGCAAGTAACATTTTATTTTATTTTGTATTTAATTTAAAGGTTGTATTCGTCAAGAATCAATGGGTACATATGAAGTTCAAAAATGGATCTAGCAACAGCAGATTGTCCCTTTAAACTTAATCACACATTTTTGAGAGGTGCACATGTGTTGCTTTAGAATATTTATGAGGCGCAGGCCCAAAAGCTCTGCTAAATAGATGTGAATGTCAAAAACCGGAAAGGTGCGCTGTGGTGCCCATCTGGTAGCACTTTCACGTTGCTTACTCCCACCGTATGGGCGCAGAGCAGACGGAGCCCTCTGCGTATCTGCAGGCAGAACTAATCTGAAAACCAAGGGACCAACTGGCCGCAGGAGGTGAGAGCAGGACCCGCCATTAACCCTAAGAGGAGCGGAACCATGGGCTATACTTTCTTCTCAAATTATTATTTCCCCTCAAATTCCTCTCAAATGATTACTTTGTAAAAGTTATTTTATTATAGTTTTATATATATATATAGAGAGAGAGAGAGAGAGAGAGAGCGAGAGAGAGATCATTAACAGTAATTACACCATTATTGTTCTGCCTTGGTGTGTGGATGTCCATTACGCAAATAGCCTACAATTAGCATGCCCTAATCACAACAATGAACTTTGACTGAACACATTTTAAATTATGAAATTCCAAGGCGTAGGCCTATATACTCCCTATTATTAAGAATTAATGGGGAGTTTGGAATTGCAGCCGCTGGGAGCGGGGCTGTAGGTGGAGTGGGCAGAGAGAGGGGCAGCAGACAGCTCTGCGCGCTCAACTCTCTTCCGCGGTGAGCTGCACTGGGAAAATGAAGCACGACTCTTATTGCGTCACTCTGTGTTTGGATTTTGAGCAGGAAACAGCATTTCCTCTTAGATTGTCGCAGTAGGAACAAACACATTATTTTGTCCTTACTCAATGCACCCCTCCGCACAGAACACGCGGAAACCGGCCAGAAGGGAAAATGCCTCCTTCGGAGAAGATAGCAGTTCTGATTCTCGGCGTTCTGGTGATGGAATCGCCCTGGAATGCCCATCACATCCCCTGCCTTGCCAGCGCGCTACAGATCCAACAGGCGTTCGCCTCTCAAAACCAGACAAATAACTTTGTGGTGGATGAGGTTAGCAGAAAAGTCTACCTGGCTACGGTAAACACGGTGTACCAGCTTAACGGGACCCTGAGCGTAGAAGTGGAGAAGAGAACGGGGCCGGTGGAGGACAACCTGTTGTGCCATGCGCCGCAGCTGCCCCAGGCGCCCTGCGAGCACCCCAAATCCCTCACCGATAACTTCAACAAGCTGCTCGAGCTGGACAGGGAGCAGGGGGTGCTGGTGGTATGCGGCTCGGTGTACCAGGGCTTTTGTGAGCTCAGGAAGATGGAAAACATATCGGAGATAGCCGTGGAGTTCCCCCCTCATGGCGAGAAGACCGTGTTCCCCAGCATGCTGAACATCGCCGCCAACCACCCTAACGCCTCCACCGTGGGGCTCATCTTCAGGAGCCACGGGGGTAACACCCGGCTCCTCGTCGGGGCCACTTACACTGGCGCTGGGACCCAGTTTTTCCCCAAGAACCACAGCAAGGAGGACCTGCGCTTCGAGAACACACCCGAAATCGCCATTCGGTCCCTGAACATCAATGATTTATCCAGGCTGTTCACCTATGACATCAACCCGTCCGAGGACAACGTCTTCAAGATAAAACAGGAGGTGAAGCAGAAGAATAAACTAAACTTCGTTCATGCCTTCATTCAGAAGACCTACGCTTATATTGCTATCAACAATGACGCGAATATGGGCCACAAGCAGAGCCAGCCGAACAGCATCCTTGCAAGGATATGCCTGGACACTGAGAACACACGAAAATCCACCTCGGAAAGCCGAAAGCTCACTGAGTCCTTCATCCAGATGCCGCTTCAGTGTGGATATAACGGAAACATCTACAACCGGCTGGTCTCCGTTCACCCCGCGGAGATCCACTCGGGAAGCGGAGAGGGGCTGGAGTCGCACCTTTTCGGAGTGTTCACCAAATCAGACAGAAAGTCTGCCCTGTGTGCGTTTCGGTTCTCAGATATCGAGGAGGAGATCCGTCAGGGCCGGAAGAACTGCTCCAACTCCCCCAGCAGCGATGTGCAGGTGCTGGACAGCGTCATCCAGGGTTCGGGCGCAGCATGCGTACAGAAAGGGAACCTGGTGGTAAGTGAAGCATTTTACACTTCAGTGAGATTTGTATGCTTATTCATGTTTGAGAGACTTGGTTGGAACTAATACTGTTTTGTATTATTTGATTTAGCCTAGATAAAGTTAGCAGCCACAATTACGCATGGAACGCGCAATACGGCACTGTTCGTTTCCCCAGTTTGCATAATGTCATAAAAACATTGTTACATTTTTCTGAAAGATTTATTTTAAGATTTATTTTATTATTGGACTTGCTTCTATAAATACATATTTCCGCAAATATGTTGCTTTTGGCAACTTGGTATGACAGTTTGAATAATGAATCACCCCATATAATTTCTGGGGGGGGGGGAGCTCCGATGTCACGAGCGCAGCCCAGGGCGGCGATTGTGTGAAAATTCTTCCAAAGCACGCGAAGGTTATGGGAACCGTGCGGGGTACTTCTGTGAAAGTCACATCCGCGCCAGCTCATTCAAGCATAGGCCTATAGCCTATTGCATGTTGGAGAGGAAGAATGGACTTATGTATTTACATTTTTTAAAGAAAACTTTCGTTTGCCATCGATACACAACACATTAAATTAAATTACATGCAGGCTAACATTTTTTTAAATTTCCCTGGGCAAACTAATTACTTCTCTAAGAAAAAGATAGTAGGCCTATTTATTTTATGAAAAGCAGTGTTAAATAATCGAGGTTAATCGGTGTTGAATCGTGTTGTGTCAAATAACATAACACATTATCTCATATTTTACGCATGTAATTCAAGAAGAAAAGTTTATTCTTATTAACTTATAGATCATATCTATAAAGGCTGTTAC